>NC_077222.1:95538829-95838829 GCF_024763615.1 Phlebotomus papatasi | reverse complement strand
AAGTAAGAGAAGCGTTAGTTAATCTTCGAAGCACCATATCTGGTTTGAAGTAATCGCAAAATATATTGTTCCGATTTTATATGCGATTTTCCTCAAGAAAGCAATTTCTCGGCTTTAGGTCATAATTCTTGCAAGCAACGCATACGCAATTGAAAGCATAAGAGAGTACAATATTTCATTTGTCAGTTTGGAGTTTAGTAAGCCAAAAGTCCAAAGATGTGCCCCAGTATGTCCGTAGGCGATCTCTCAAAGATCCATCCTGGTTTATCAGAGGAGAATTTCCCCCCTTTTCCCCCCGATCTCTGAGTAGCTTATCCGGCCTTGGGAATTAACCCTCTAAAATGCTACCTCCCTCTATTCCCTCTATTCCCTCTATGCGAAAAAAAGTTCTAAAACAATGTTTTCTAGGATAATTATGATCCAATAAAGTCGAAAAAAAACCATCCATTCTTCATTATTTTTTTTAGTTTAGGCACTAGGTGAGAAAATATAAAACATTTTTTAAACTCTTTTTACTTCTAAAATTCACATTTTTGTTTTCTTCAATTTTTTTAAAATTAAATATAGTAAGGCCATGTAACTCCGACGATTGCAAAACTCGGATGCCGCGACCGATTTAACTCCGATACATCCACTTAAAATATAATTTATATTTTTATATCTGTAATTAATTACTGTAGTATCATAATATAACTATTCTACTTTAAGAAAAACCAAAAATTATATTTTTATCGGTTTAATAAGTGGGTAAAAGAAATATTTTTTAAGCTCGGGTCAGCTGGGTTGTGTACTAAAAATTTAATTTCTGAGAAAATTTTGCTGTTGACAGCTCGTCGCTGGAAAAAGTTTAGTGTTTTTTCTATATAATAAAACATTATTTGCAATCAAAATTTTTAATAAAAGTTAGTGTAGTTATTGATCAACAAGGTGAGTAAGAGTTTATTGATAATATATTAATAATTCATACAGAAATAAGTGATTTTTGTGAATGTTTACATTTCGATGCATGTCGGATGCGGTGAAAGTCAATGTTTTGGTTCAGAATTTGCATTGTTCAGGACTCTTTTTCTGTTTCAGATGCCAAAGGGAACAAAAGAAAAGACCTATAAGGACAAGCCCGACTCTAAGGAAGGTATTAGGAATGCCTTGCAGTGTGTACGAGATGGTTCTACCATAGCATATGCATCCAAAACATTTAATGTCCCAAGAACAACACTGCACAACAAATTGACCGGCAAATACCCAGAGGAGTGCCCCAATGGCAGGCCAACAATTCTTTCAAAAGAACAGGAAAAAGAACTTGTCAAATGGATCCTGGGATGTGCGGATGGCTGGCATCCCATCGGGAAGGAACAAGTTCTGGACAGCGTTAAACTCATCTGTGAGGTCTACAAAATTCCAAACCATTTTACAGCTGGAAGACCCGGAGACGTTTAGTTCAGGAATTTTCTTAAGCGTCATCCAGAGCTCAGCATGCGCAAGCCAAAATCCTTCTCATTGGAAAGAGCTACTGTTACTGCTGAAGACCTCACGGAATGGTTTCAGAATTGTCTTAAATATTTCACAGAACACAACCTTCTGAGCATTTCACCAGACCGTGTTTTTAATTGCGACGAAAGTGCCTTCTTTTTGACACCGGAAGATGGAAATGTCCTGTCCAGGAGAGGTTCACGTGTAGTTCCATCTCTTAAAAATTCAGGACCGAAGCAATGTATCACAGTACTCCTCAGGGTGTCAGCTACTGGCGAACTTGCTCCTCCAATGGCTGTTCATAAAACTGACATTACTCCAAAAATTGCCATTCACAACGCAGAAGGATGGAAAATGGGAACGTCACCACAGAGTGGCTGGATGGATGGGCCACTTTTCTATGCTGGTCTTTATTTCCCGAAAATTGTTTTCCAACATTCAGAGGAGTCCATTATCAATAACCAGCACGATCAGGCCACCGACAATAATCCTTCAAATGATCCAGTCATCCCTGGAAACCAACTCTCTGCAACTTCTGAGACTCAACCGATCTTCGACACACTAAAACAATGCTATTTCTGGCCAGGAGAAATTCCAAAACGTCGTCAGAAGAAGAGGGTCAAAGCCAGCAATGTCAAACACTAGTATATTGTATCTTCCGAGGAAATTATCGCGGAACAGGAGGAAAAATTGAGGCAGGATTTACAAAAAAAGAAAGAAATTGCTGAACGGAAGTTGACCAGAGAGAGGAACAAAAATATAAGGGCAGAAGAAAAGGAGATAAAACTAAAGGAGAAACACATGGTAAAGGAAAAGGCTCAAATGCCAATTGAAGCTGAAAAGAAAAAACGTGGAAGGAAGTCAGCCAAGAAAACCGAGGAAAAATCAAAGAATTGAGTGCAATCTTAAAATAAATAAAAATATATATAATTAAATAATAAATTAATGAAATGAATTGATGGAATAAAACTCTAAAAAATGTTTTTGAAATAATATCTTCTCATTTTTATGCATTAAACTTTTCCTTAAAATGAGCATCCGAGTTTGATCGAATTCAACGGAGTTACATAAAAGCGTCGCAGTAACATTCTTGCGCATATATTAATATTATCGTAATTTTATTAATTTTCATAAATATTATTGCTAAAATTCTATTTCTATTATGATTCTAAATTAAACAAAGAATAATTCTATTGATTTGGAATGGCGAAAAAAATATTTCATCAGTCCAAAAACAAGCATTAAAGTCGCACTCAATGAAAAGTATCCGGATTACCTCTCTTTACTATATACAAAGTAGAATGACATATCTTTCAGTAAAAAAATAATTTTTTTTTTAGTCAGATAACTTTAAATCGGTATTTTTATGAAAATTGGAAATGAGTTTTTTTGCACAAATATTTTTTGTTGCTTTTTCTCTGACCTGTCACACAAAACTAGGAATAGCAACAAAACGAAGAGTCAAAATGAGTTCAAACTTTCAAGATATGTTTATAAGACTATTACCGAGGACACTATAGCACTTTTAAATAAATAAAACCTTTATTGTCGCTGTAAATGTGATTTTTGTGAAGACCGCCTGGAGGCGATCTTACCCGTTAGAGGGTTAAATGATTTTTGGAAGAATACCCAACATCACAAATGTATTTTTAATGCTTGAATTTTTCTGAAGATCCATAAACACAAAACACTCTCCGACACCTTTCTTTTTCTGTTTTGCTATGTGGCACTTACTCAGCAAACTTCGTTCAGTTCAACTCGCCCAATTTGTTCTTCTGCCATTTCTAATGGCCTCTACACACTAGAAAAATTTATGTCCATATTGAAGCAAATTCCATACGTTTGTGCAGGAAATACTCTTCAATATGGACATAAATTTCTTCAGTGTGTAGAGGCCTTAAGCTGGCGAAGAGAATTTTCTTGCTAAAAACAGCTTTTGGAAAATAATTTGAAAAACATATTTCTGGTTTAGGTATTAAAAAGTGGGTTGCATAGAGTTATAAAGGAATAAATGTCCTATCAAAATATCTCAATTGAATATTTCTTTGATTCACGTGAACGCGAAACAAAACGAAAGAAAGATGTTTTGAGAATTTCCACAAAATCATCTTTTGGGAAATGGTTCCGAAAGCGCATTTCTTTTGAGCTGGAGGAAAATTACTTCGAAAAATTGTAGAGCAGTAAATTTCCTATAAGAATATGCTAAACAGAAATCATTTAGATTCACTGATAGCTTGTGAAAAAATAAAATATCCGTTTTGACAAATTTTGCCCCAGTCTCCCCTATATGTTATATATTTTCAAAAGTAATCTGAATAAGTTCTCACTGCTGAGAGTACTGACCTAACCCTGGGTCTCTTTCCTATAATTCATTGATTATTATTCATTTCATTATCAACAACTTAGTTCTTTTAATTAATATAAAATCAATTTTTATTAGTAAATAGCACCACACTCATAACTTTGTGCATTCCGCGAAGTGTTTTTTATTTGATATTTCCAATTCTTGTGTATTTTTTTTTAATTTAACTAAATGTCTTTATTTATGACTATTATTTCTGATTCAAGTCATATAAAAATGGATAATTTTATCGCAGTCTTGCAGAATTTTCTTTGTCTGTTATTCTTTTATGCAATTAAATCATATATAACTTAATGCTTATCAGGAAATGGAAAGAAGACATGATATACTCCAGAATTATGTGGATGAAAAGATACACTGAAATAATGAGAAAATGGTAAGGGAGAAATGAGAGATTAAGTGATGAGAATGGCCAATAAAAAAATGCTAGTGTATTAAGGAGTGAAAGAACAAAAATTTATTATTTTTCCCCTAATGCATCTGAACTTAAGATAACTTTTCTTCAATAAAATGGTGAATATATAGCCGCAATAGTTTTGTATGTAGACACATAATGTAAAATGCTGTCTTCATCTTCAATCAAGTCTCTTTTACAACAAAGTCCTTACAATCTATTCTTTGTGCATTCTCACGCTTCGTCTCGTCCTTCTTCCTTTCCAAGCCATAACGGAAAGCTGTGTAAAAATCCCATATGACGTATAAGCTTCTGGGTGAGTCTTTTAGAAACCCTAAATGTTTTAAAAGTTTTCCACTCCATTAAATTGCAGCTTCCTCTCACTTTAGTTCAAACTCTCCAACACAGTTAAGCATTTCTCCATGTTGCATGAAAGTTATGTATATTATTTTGAAAATACATATGCTGAGTACTCTCACAGCTTTTCATCCGGAGGTTCTCTAAAACGGAACTTTCAGACAATTCCATTATACAATTCTTTTCTGTTGGGTATTCCACCGCAGCCTCATACCGGGAAGCAAATGAGATTAACACACAATTCGGCTACAATTTGTCGTATCATTCCAAACAATATAATCTTTGCTGTAGAAAATTTCTTTCACGTCCAACGAAACTTGCAACTCTTCCAAAAGATCCTTTTGCTTATAACTGAAACCAAAATGTGTACACTTTAATTTTGCAAACACAACACCTAATTGAAAATGATGCCACATCGAAAGCAAAATAAGCGAAAATTAAACCTGGAATTGCAGCTAATTGGGCTTATTAAAAGTCAGCATTCATTTACATAACATCATATTCCAAACTTGCTATGAATTTGTGTATCCATAGGCCATCAAATTATTTTCTACAATGTGTCAAACATTTTGATAAAATTCCTGAAAATGCATAAATGTTCAAATAGGACAAAATATCCCAGGAATTTTTTGATATTAATGAAATTCTTGGAAATAAATCAAACGAAACCAAAATTGAACTATTAATAACTCATTTTCCAACACAAAATTATCACTCATGAGAGAGATTATTCAATTCACTATCAAATATTTTGGACAAAATAATTTCGTGATAAATTCATGTGATGTGTGACTTTTAAAATAAATTAAACAAATTTATGTGCATTTACACAAGAGAAATGCCAGATTTTCATTAATTTCCTTAGTCCCACTTTCAAGGCATCTGGGAAATGCAACATCCTGCCAATTGTTCTGCAAATATTGAATTTTCGTGTAAGATTACAAGTTTGTGACAATTTTCTTCGCAAACTTTAGGAATATAGTACAGCTAAAGTAATTGATGTTAACTGAACTTCTTTAACGTTGAACCCCATCGACTATACGGATCCATCATAACACAGAAGTTCTATGATAGCAGACACAATATAATTTTCCATATTGCTGTTATATTAAGGCTGATTGGACAATATTTAATTTGGTAATTTGGTAATAATAATCCAATCTAGCTATAAGCAACACATTTTAGTAATTTTATTCTGTAAAATTTAAATATAAATTACGCTTATTTTATTTTACAAGTAAAAAGACTTGTAAATACACAAACACCACACAGTTTCAGAAAAGAATAATGATGCAATGTGCTTCTACATTATCGACTTTTCTTTGCTTGGTTCCTGTCATGACTGTTTTGTGGTTTTGGAACACGATGATAACTGAGGAAAACAGTAGTGACTGGAACGAATGCAACGAGAAGTTAGTTATGTGGAAGCACATGAAAACATGCAAAAACTAAAAAAAAATGTTCAGAACGATTTATCCATTTCATTTTCTAATAGAATAACACCTTAGAACCAACTTATGTCAGACTGGCTAAAAATGTTCATTGACTTTAATATTTCTACGAAAAATTATGGTATTTTATAAAATAAAAAAATAAATAAATAAAATACAAATATACTATTAAATAATAAACAAATTTATCTTTAATTAAGATTTTTATTATAATGTTAGTTTTTCAGTTGAAGGTTTTTGAAAATATTTACCCAAATAATAAAAAAAATAAACTCAATATAATGCCCTGCGTCCAATAACTTTTGTTTTGTAAGCATGTGTTTTGACTTTCTTATAAAAGTGAATGAAACCTAGATTTAGTTATTTCGTACTCTTTCATAGGCAATTTTGGAAACATATTTACAAACAAAAGTTATTGTGCGTTGGACATAACAAGTGGATTCATTGCTTCTGTTGGTTAAAAACAATGTTTTTAGATGAAAATTTGTAAACGAGTTTATAAAGCTTTGTCTTTCCATGACTGAACGAATTGCTGAATTATCTCGCAAGAAAGCTGGAAATATTACATATTAATGTAGACCGTAACAAACTTTTGATCGATAAAATGTTACATTTATTTAAATCAATTTTATTAATAATAAAATGAAAACCTGGCGTGACGTGATAACTTATTTTCGATACTATTGACTGTCGATTCTGAGAAAATTAAACGATGGCTGCATTTCCTGTAACTAATGTAGACATTTATCAACAGTCACATTCTTTTAAGAAAGTCATAATGAATGGTCCAATAATGCGTTAACATAGATTTATCGATACTATCGATTCGATAGTGTCGAAAAGTTATCATTCCACCTCTGATTTTTTTTCAAACCAATAATAATTAGAAATAGAATTAACCATAGAATATAATATAAAATCTAAAACTTACTCCTTTTTATATATTTACAATAGTTTTATAAATCCTCTTTCACTAGAAATGAGCACTGTAACAAACTTATGATTCTTCTGTATATAATTGAAAAAAAAATTTGACGTGTTTTTCAAGGAATGTGTAAATTTCTAGAAAACCTGTACTAAAAATTTTGAAATAGAAATATTTATTCTTTTACAAAATAAAAAATTGCAAGGTTTTAGAGGATTTTTTTTAATCTACATATTTGAAAAAAAAAGAATATATATCGGTTAGGTGAATTTAACACGATTTTTCAATGAGCCAGTGAATTTTATAAAAATGCTATACATAATTCATTTTTTTCCACTGGGTATAGGCTATGCATCAAAAGCTAATTAGGATGGTGCAAAATAAATCAGTTTCCAGGAAAATTAAAATTATATCACTGTGCATTTTCCATATTTCATAAAATATCTGGGACAGATATCAACACAGCATTTAAAAGCAATGTAAATATCAATTTCTATAGTAAATACATTAATATTACTCTAAAGCACGTCAAAAAAAACTCGTTTAGTGACATTTCAATTTTTTTAAATTTTTTTTTATTGTCATAAAAAATCTAAAAGTAAATCTTAATTTTACGAAAATATGATTTATATTTCTAAACTAATTGGTCTATGTTAACCCTTTCTTCCGTGGACAACCATCGCCATAATAATTTATGAATACATTATGTCTCTTCCTTTGAAGTCTTATAACACTAAACTAGTGCTTACAAATGCCCTATTTACTACTGCCCCAGTTTTCCCTAAACTATGTCAAATATCATAAACTTTTGGATATTTTGGTTTTCTTCTAAAAATTTGCACTTTTGACTTAAAAATTATATAATTGTAAATTCCGGCACTTTTTGACAAAAAGAACACCTGACTTACTTTTTGTAACTGACCTTAACACTAAACCTACCAAGACCGATCAAATTGCCCGGTTTAAAAACATATATTTAAACGGCACAATGTTGCTATCAAACTTCATGACTTAAAAGGGACAGATAATCCTAACCGGCTTATGTAGGTGAGATTCTTAACGTGAGCTAACTCGGAGTGCATGCAAATTCGATTTAGAGCTGAAGTTGGGAGACGCCATTCAGTTATCTTGAATAAAATTCGTGAAATTATACAAATTTTGTATTTAAACCAAAATATCAAGGATTTGGATGAACTGACAGAAAAGTGTTATATGGGTGAAATGTAGACCAGAATGTTCTCTATAATTTTTCCATAGAACATGATCTCATCGATTACTCAGAAGCCAAGACAAGCGAGGTTTTTTGTTTCTTAACTTGTTTTTTCATCCAGAGTGCCCCAAGTAGTCATTTTTTGAACTTCAACTATATCAAAGAATTGTTGTATTTTGTGGGACTTTCCATTTAAACCCCTATTTTAAGTGTCTTTGTGGAGTAGAGGCAGTCAAATTGGCATCTGAGTGATTTCAAAGCGTTATTATGGGAAAAATCAATTTTTTCACACTTAAACGGCAAAATCGGAGTGATAGCGTAGTCTGAGCGGAAAATGATGTATGGACGAAATGTAGAGACAAATGTCCTCTACAATTATGTCGAAGTAATCATCAAAATCGGTTCAGCGACAGTCGAGAGGTTATGAAGGTTATTGAGGTTATGTGATATTGAAATTCGTTTTTTGACTGTGGCGCCCCTGGTGTTGGTCCCACGAAGTTCAAATGTTCTAGAAAGTTGTAGTATTTGGTGAGATCTTTCGTTTAAGCCCTCATTCATCAAAATCGGTCACATAGAACCGGAGATATGATTTTTTAAATTTCGTGAACTTTGGCCCCTCACATCTCCGGTTCTATTGAAACCACAGCGCACATACGCACCATTTTGGAAACGTCCTAGACTGGACTACAACATACTAAAATTTCATTAACTTGCACAATGCCGTTTTTGAGAAAAGTGACTTTGAATTTCAATGAATTTTGACGCTATCACAGCGCCACCTGTAGTGACCTTTTGAACTTCCATCTGAAAGTGCTCATCGAGACGAAACCAAAAAGGTAAAATTTATGTCGATATGTTAATTAGAACCGGAGATAGAGGCCGGTCAATGTTCGAACTTTGACCCCTTATAGCTCGGGTCAGGGGTTATGGATCGACTTAAGGTTTTTTTTGTTTGATAGGTATAATCAACGGCTACAACATACTAAAATTTCAGCCCGATGCACAATGGAATTTTTGAGTTATTTAACTTATAAGATTTAAAAATTTTCTTTTTAATAATAGCGCCCCTAGCGGTGGTTTTATGAACTTGCGATGTTAGAAGGGGAAGTGGCATTTCACGAGAGCTTTCCAAAAAGCCCTCATTTTTTTAAATTCTGACAATTAGAACCGGAGTTATGGCCATTTTAAGAAATTTTTTTTGGACCCTTATAGCTCGGGTCAGGGGGGTCGGGGGTCAATGCACCAAGTTGCAATTTTCACCCGATATATAACCTTTGCCGAAAACCGCGAGTCGATATCTTTTTTAGTTTAGGAGCTATTAAGCTCCAAAGAGCGGCCGGCCGGCCGGCCGGCCGGGAACGTAACTTAGCCACATATATATTCGTGATCAGGAAGTGCTGAAACACGTTTTGGGCAAGTTTGAGCTCGATCGGACGACATGAAATTTTGTTAGGATTATAGTAGGTGAGATTGTTAAGAATCTCACCTAATATTCATGTAGTATATTTTTCAGTATCTAAATTTTAATTTTTTCCTCTTTTTCAAGAAAAAATTGTTAAGTATCCTACCTAACGAGGTCTGTCATTTGTGCGGTAGGAAAAACTACCAAAAATGGTTAGTAGGTTTAGAGTTAAATAGGGGAATACTTTTTGACTTCGCACATACTCTGTGGCTTCGGTAATAATTATTCAGGACTAACTATTTAGGACTAACTTTTAAAATATATTGTCCTTTGGTCAGATTAATTAAAGAGATATGGGAAAAATATGAAGTGTTCAAAGCCAATGTGTGTGCAAATCCTGAAAGCCTTCCCCTGCTATTTAATAAAATATTTAAAAGCATTGTTTACATGTAATTAAATATTTAATTCCATGAGATATTTCGATTCCATGACATTCTCTGATTGGCTAGAACTTGAGAGTATTCAACACTGAATTAAACACTAATCTCATGCTAAAATTTTATGATTTTGTGCTGTGTCAGCTGCATCATTATGTGCACTAAACTTTTCTCTCATAGAGTTTTATGTTAATGTGTTTTAAGTTTGAACCAATAATTTTTAAGTGTTCTTTCTGTTCTTTCTCTCTTAATCTTTTCCCTCAAAAGGGTCGATTTGCAAAAAACCTTACAAACAGCAACTACTGTAAAACTTTTCAGCTGAAATAAAAATAAATAATTGTGATATTGTTTTTCGAGAAACAAACTTTTGGACGATAGAAAAGTGGAAAAAGTGTTTGAACGAAAATACTTACTTTTCGGTGGAATGAAAAATGACAAAGAAAATTCTTGAAAGTTATTTATTTTAAAAAGGAGAATTTCATGACAGATTTTTATGAAAAATTGCCATGTAAAATATTCCGACAGCAGAAATCTGTGTCACCCGCTATTCTGCCAGGAAGGGAATGACAAAGAATTAATTTGGAGGCATCTTTCGAGGGGTGTTATTTAATATTTGATTATGCAGCCTTGAGAGGTGTGTTTCATGTTCATGTATCAGGAGAATGCCATGCATGACATTTTCCTATTTCTGTTGATTCACCGTGACTTCTTGGTCGGAGATTCATTAGTTTCTGAGTGCTTTTCTCTCTCCCTTCAGACACCACTCCATTCTGATGGAAGCATCTTGTCTCGCTCAATGTATTTCCTCCATCATGACACCTTCTCATCCCTGGGAAACTGCATCAACCCGTGCCATCCCATTTGTGTACGCTGTTGAGATGCAATGGTCGGGGGGGGAGTAAAGTGTTGAGAATGAATTGTAAATTAAAAAAGCACAAAAGACAAATTGCACCCTCTACACTCACTTGTCGACATTCAGGAGCTGCGACAGGGGTTGAGAATGAAGATAGGGATGGTAAGAAACAAAACACAGCTAAAATGGGGAGATATACAGCGTGTGTGCACAGTGCACCACATTCCCTTTGTTTGTGTATCCAGGGAAATACCTCCACTTCACTCCCAGACACCCCAAACACCATCCAGTCAGAGAAGAGCTTAACAGTCAGGCAGGATGTGGACACTGGGGAAGGCGTATGCCAAGGATACTCTTCTTCTTTTTGCCCTCTCACAATTTTTCCGCCTTTGCTATCGCTTTGGTGAAAAATGCATGACCATTCGCAATATGATTTATTTGTGCATCCGAAAGAGCTTACTTATTCATGTAGTTAATACAGCGAGACACTCTTATTTTATTTACACTTCCCGGAGGATAATATATTAAAAGGGGTGGTAAAAGTGAGAGATTCTAGATTGCTTTTCGCACACCATTCGCACAGAATAAAGTTGAACGGAAGAAAATTTAAGACTACTTAAGCCCCAATTAATCCCAAATATTTCGAATAGAAAGCTGACGTTGGGGATCGGCTTACACGATTATCGAGCTCTTAACAGGATTTTCGTAAGGTACAGAAAACATGCTGAAATACAGATAATTCAAAACATAGTGAAGAGGTGGGCAATTGGCGGAATACATAAATAAAATAATTTATTCATCACAGAATGTTCAAATTAGCTAAAATGCAAGAGTTTGTAGTATTTTCTGCGGCCACCGCCGTCTAAACGTTAATGACTAACCTTCAAAATGAAAATTGTGGAAAACTCCTTCATTGCGTGTAATATGCCATTCATGTTTTATACATGAATGAGTAAATTATATATAAACTTTAACATATATTTCACTTATCTTAATGAGCAAGAGAAAAAGGCAAACAGAAGATACTACTCTCTGTACTATTTGCGATGATCATAAACATTGTGAGAAGTTAAAAATAGCTATAGTTCTAATTGAGCTGTAAAATAAACCATTAGTGGACGAGGTCCAAAAAATCATTTAGATTTATATTTTAAGAGAAAGAAAAAAAAACAAATTTATAAATTTGGTACAGAATGTACTATCACAACAAAAATTTTGCATCTAAGGTAGAATAGCCTAATACAGGGGATCGAATCTGTATCGGTTAAATTAAGTGAATGACGAGATTTTCACGCATTGCTAGGCCATTTGTTGAGACATTCCTAAAAGAATGTGACTGTTGATAAATATTTATATTAACTACAAAGGAGTAGCAAAGCGTCCCAGCTTTGCGAAGTGCTCGAACTCGTAATTTTGATGCTATACATCATAAGTAGGGGAAAGTACGCTCCCTTCGAACGTTCATGCCTTCGAATAATGTGAATTTTCTTTTAGTTTTCCTAAGAGACTTACACATTTCCATTAAGTAGTTGGCTTATCATTAATTGTTGAAAATTCCATGATAATTTAGTGTAAATCTCTTACGAAAAACAAATGAAATTCACATTATTCGAAGGCATGAACGTTCAAAGCGAGAGCACTTTCCCTTACTGCTTTCATATCATTTACCGTTTACCGGTTATCAACCGATTTAAACCGATTGATAAATAAATATTGTAAGCCCATATGGGGCTCACCTAAATAGAAAAATACAAACTTAGAGGGAACTTGGAGAACTGAAGGTGCCACCCATTTTTCACTTCATGAGAGTGAACCGTCCACGGCGACTGATGCTCACTCACTGAAGACTGAAGACATTTACCTAACAATAAAAGCCCCAAAGCAACCTTTCAGCACCCATAAGGATGGTAGGGGTTGGGCGTGTCAAAGGAATGAAAGATTAGGATTGGTGGGTTATAGCCGTCGACTGGGTTGACATGTGTCGAATAGGCCATACGCCCTACAATATATATCATTAAAATTG
Organism: Phlebotomus papatasi; assembly: GCF_024763615.1. NCBI lineage: Eukaryota > Metazoa > Arthropoda > Insecta > Diptera > Psychodidae > Phlebotomus > Phlebotomus papatasi. The sequence continues at coordinate 95,825,945 of NC_077222.1, read as the reverse complement.
ATTTTAGGGATAAAATTATTTTTTACGGGTTTGTTACCGGTTTAAAACCGAATAGAATCGGTTCAAACTTGTTAGAAATTCCAAGACCTTTGCAACGAGCCAGAGGTATTTCTATATAAGGACGAAATGTCCGTCTGCGCAATCTTTAAATTATATCAAAAAATTTAAAAAATAATCGCACAAAAGGTTTTCGATTAATCCCAAAAAAAGTGGAGCTATCGTTTCAATTTTTTTCGTAATTGATAGACGATGCTATCGAAAAAAAGTTATCACCCCAGGTTTCTTCCTTACTTTCGATTCATGGACTTTCGATTTATCGGGAGAATTAATTAGTAAGATTATGACATTAAATAATATATATTTTAAAAAAAATCGTATTCATATATGGACTGATAGAAAAATCCCATTTGAAGCAGGTTTTACTCAAAAAGTAAGCAATTCAGAGCTAGGGGTAAAACGGGTAAAACACTAAAAGAGATATGTATCTACTTCAGATCTTCGCTGCCCTCTCGGAAGACAACATCCTCTAGGTTTTTTTTCTTTTGCCGTTTCCCTCAGCCTTCATTTTCCCCCCTCTAAAACCTCTAAAACTATGCTTTTTTTCGTTTTTCTAAAAATATACAGAAACGAATTCAAATAATTTGCGGATATGTTGTAATGCTAGTCATACTGCACACGTCGCCAATTGGATATTTGTGACTGGAAATTTCTTCATTTTGAATTTTTAGAGGTCAACTCCAAAGTACTTGGAGTGCATATTTCTTCAGCGATTAAATCAAAATTCCTATCTATTTGCATAGATCTCAACTGGTAGAAAAACCGTTTAAGTACCTTTAATTGGTACTTAAAATTAAATCAATTGGACTTGAAATCAAACGATAAAGACACCGTACAAACGAGCAGTAAAATATAAATTTGGATAGAAAAAAAAAACAAATTTATGAAGTAACTCAATTTAGAGCTTTAAAAGCTATGACATTTTCATGCAAGGCTCCAGAGAAAGTATTTATCAACCGAATAGTATCATATTTTGGCTCCTTGGAAAGGTCTTTGAATTTTTAAGAAGTCTACACTGGTTCCAATCGATTCTGAATCGTTTAATAATCGAAAACTAATCCTAAAATCAATTTTATCACTCCTAGTTGTGAATCGGTAAATAAATAGTAAATTTTGCGAAAGTACTTTTAAAGTATTAGCATTTAAATCACGAGTTCGAGCATTTCGCAATGCATGTGACAGGGGCCTATGAAACCTAATAAAAAGTGAAGCTATTTTTCACTTTTCCTTTCAAAATTTTGCAGATATTGCACGGCGATTTAAACATTATTCTCTCGTAGTTTTTGTATTACTTCAGCGAACATAATGAAATATATGTATATATATTTAGATAGCTTTTAACGCACAATTTTGATATGTATCAGACTTACTCGTATAAGTCAATTCTCTTTAGAAAAAGAGTTGCCATTAGGTTTCAGTGCATCTATGCAAAAACGTAAGAAAAATGAATGTCGAGAGGCCTTTGGTATGGGACGCTTTGGCACCCGCTTTTTAAACTATTCCGAACAAGTTTATTTGTAACTATCTAAGAAAAAAATCGTTACCTAGAATTAAAATCCGATTAGAGAATAGGGGAAAATATTATCAAAATTAACGTAAGGTCAAACTTTGCTTGCATAACTTCGTGGACAAACTCTGTGCTCGAAATATTCAACAAAATGTACTTTTATGTTTATCTATATATTTTTCCCCTTCCACTGAAGGAGTAAAGTAAATAAAAATGTTTCCTCGCGATCAATACGGATATCAATTGTATAGGAATTAATTATCCAAAATTGTTCAGTTTTTTTATCATGTATCATACCATAGTCACTAATTAATTAAGATTGATTAAAAATGATATTCTGATGATAAATCAGATTGAATTCGTAGAAAACCGATATGAATCAAAATTAAAGAGTAATTCACGAAATGCTCTATCTCCATTTGTTTGAGCATTTCGCAAAACAGAAACGTTTTGCCATGTCTTTAATATTTTCACCAAAATTTGAAATGAAATCGAGTTTTCTCAATTCATAAGTTTCTTATTGTTCGGCAACGTGTGAAAAAAAGTTTGATAAAGAGTACATTAGGCCTGAAGGATGAGCCTTTTGACCAAAAAGTGGGAGAACCTTGGGATGGAACTGATGAAGAGAAGTTCCCAGTGACTTCAAGAATATTCTCTATCAGTATAAATGGTTGAAACCTGTAACTTCCTACTGGTGAGTACTTCATGAACCTCTTGATTTTTAATATCTGACCACCACCGCCCGGTTTATTGGGTATACAAGTAAGAGCATCAAATTTATGAAATCTCCATCGAATTATCCAGGAGATAAAAAAATTAAATACAATTATATACTTATCGAATATATAGTACCTATACTAGGGGAAAGTGCTCTCCCTTCGAACGTTCATGCCTTCGAATAATGTGAATTTCTTTTGTTTTTCATAAGAGATTTACCCTAAATTATCACGGAATTATCAACAATTGATGATAAGCCAACTAATATTTAATAAAAATGTGTAAGTCTCTTAGGAAAACTAAAAGAAAATTCACATTATTCGAAGGCATAAACGTTCGAAGGGAGAGTACTTTCCCCTACCTATATCTCTCTGTAAGATACATTAGTTATCTTTCCAAAGTTCCGTTTCTTATAAAAAAAAAGAAATAGCATAGCAATATCCAGAAACTGCATAAGTGTGCTTTATTAGTTAAAATTCTATCTGAAAGAAAACGAAGATTCACAGGCAAACTATTTTCATTGGGTCTATAAAAGATTCTTCTTTTGTGCTTATGCATGTTTTCCCAACGTAACGACAAGCATAGAAAGTTGAAGAAATGAAAAGAAAATAAATCTTCGATGAACTTCTTATATTCTGCAAATGTACTTTCATGTCAAAAGCTTCTTCTTTGGCACCTAAACTTTCTTCCATCATTCAATCTATTTTTCCTCATCGACACACATGGAAAAAGTAATAGGGGGGAAGAACTTTTCATGGTCCTATGTAAATGCTGAGGCAACTCTCCATTTTCACCCAGAATTCACTTGTGTAATATGATGAAAAACTGATGTGCTGTGAAGTTGATTTTGTAGTATGAATCTTACAACTTTTGTGTAAACTTTCCACTTCTTCCTTTTCTTTATGAGCTTTCGAGTTTAGATCTACATTTATAAAAAAAATTGTTTTTTTCTGCCTTCCTCACAAGTGAGAAATCCCTTTTTTCACCAAAAAAAAATCATCCCAGAATGGTATAATAGAAAGGAGGAAAAATGTGTCTACCTCTTCTCCATGCCATCACAGCAAGAGAAAATATTGACGATGGGTGAAATGGAAAAGTTACTTGTTCTTACTTTATATTTTCTCTTGCTTTATGTCTATGTAGTTTATTCTCCAAAGAGGCAAAAAAAGGGGGCAGAAGATGGAGATATTTTCTGTGGGCGCCAAACGGTAGAAAAGTGGGTGAAAATCGTGAATCGCGGACATAAATGTCAAGAACAAAACTTTTATGGCGCTCAGAAAATAAATCATGAAAGAGGATTTCATAAATATTATTGATAGAAGCATGTACCCTCTTGCAATGAGAAAATTGAGTCATTTTTCAAACAATTTGCACTCACATGAAATTGTTACTGGAAAATATGAAGAACGAAAAAGATCAAGTTCCTTTTCATCATACATACACCACAGGGAATTTTTCATTTCAAATCTCTTTTCATGGGGGAAGAATATGAAAACTCTGGGTATTTTTCTCCTAACAATAGCAGGATTTTCAGCTGAAAAACAATCAAAAGATACGGACTTTCAGTTCGTTGAAGAATATATGCTATAACTTTTCATGATAGACAAAATGCACTCATAACTAAAAGCTACTTATAATTCGGTACAATGAATGATTATTAGGAATACTTATACATTCAGAAAATAAATAAATATCTCCCCAGTGAAATGATGGTCGGAAAAATTAATACGCCCTTTTCACAAGTCATTGCAAAAAGTCATAATTATTTTGAATGGAAATATATTAATATTAAAAGTTATAGAACTTTGAAATGCATTTTGTCCATTTGAGAATACGAACATAAGGCACTAGACCACTAAGCAAATGCTTATGAATAATCAAACTCAAGCAATACACAATATTATACAACTATTTGTATACTTAGAGAAAACACTCCCCCTAAAGGGCTGAGATAATAAATTGATGCTATTGACCCGGATGTTCTTCTTCCTAAAACGATATGGCACTAGGGTTAAGTGCCCCTAATTGGCCACACCTCACTTTCTAGCCGAGTGGTCAAAATATATTTGATTTTACAAAACTTGTAAAAATTTAAATAACAAAGTCTCATAAGTTTCGTCTTCTAATAAAATGTTAGAATCTTCTCAAGATAATAAATACTATGCTTGATAATATTTACATTTTATGTTATGACCAGCGCACAATAACTTTTGTTTGTAAACATGTTTTCAAATTTTTCTATGAAAGAGAGTGAGATGACTAGACTAGATCTCACTCACTCTCATTGAAATGTCAAAAACATGTTTACAAAATAAAATTTATTGTGCGTTCGACATTATGCTCAACGCACAATAACTTTTGTTTATAAATATGTTTTCAAAATTTCCTATGAGAGAAAATGAGATAACTAGATCTCTGTTTCATTCACTCTCATTGAAATGTCAAAAACATGTTTACAAAACAAAAGTTATTGTGCGTTGGACATTATAGTCCTTTATTATGCCCAACGTACAATACCTTTTATTTTGTAAACATGTTTTTAACATTACAATGAGAGTGAGTGAGATCTAGATCTAGTCATCTTGCTCACTCCTATAGGAGAATTTTGAAAACATGTTTACAAACAAAATTTATTGTGCGTTGGGCATTATGCCCAACTTTTGTTTTATAAACATGTTGTCGAAATTGTCTATGAGAGTGAGCGAAATGACTAGATTTGGATATCTTTCATCTTTCACTCGCATTGAAATGCCAAAAAATGTTTACAAAAAAAGAAGCTATTGTATGCTATTATGATCAACGCGAAATAACTTTCGTTTGTAAACATGTTTTCAAAATTGCCTATGAAAGTGAGCGAGATGACTAGACCAAAGTTTCATTACCTCTCAAAGAAAAGCTAAAAACATCTTTGCAAAACAAAATTTATTGTGCGTATTATTGGGAAATTTTAAATATTTATGCTCTTCAAATAGACATTCTAAACATCTTTCGGATAAGCCTATTCCTAATGAATCTATTCCTAATGAATTATCTTTTTTTTTATTCCGGAACTTAGAATCAAGGCTAAGACGACGATGGCCGTATTAAGAGAAACATTCGAATATTACGGGAGTTATATGTTCTAAAAGGGGTGGAAAAGCATTACAGGCTTTGTGAAGTACTCGAACTAGTGACTTAAATGCTATATCTCAAAAGTACTTTCGCATCATTTACCGTTTACCAGTTCTCAACCGATTTAAACCGATAACGCAGTTTTAAAAGTAATAGAATTAATTCTCGCAAAAAATTATTATTGAATAATTATTATTATTACTCAAAAAAATCCTTCAAAATTGTTTTAGGAGTAATAAAATTGATTTTCGATCCAAAACTACTTATTTGTTCATAATAGGTTCACAACCGGTTTGAAAAAATTTATAAATCTCTCAAAAAATACCAAAAATAACGTAGAAGGAATATAATTAAATTTCGGATAAATATTAGTTCTCGATTTTGAACATCTACGGTACTGATCTTAAAATATGTATAAAAATAGAAAAGTTGTGAACAAATAAATTTTGTACTTTGTTCAAGTGAGCTTTAAAAGCTCTCATAGGTTTTTAGATTCAAGATCTTCCAATCTGCCTACCTGTCTATGCCTTGAAAAGCTTTATATAGAAATATTTTTCAAATTTTCTACAATTCAGAATCAATTATAACAATCTGAAAAATACTTAAAAAAAAAATATAAGAGTTTTTAAATTGATGGAAACATAAGTAACATTCCAAGTATTAATCATAAAATTTCATTATTATATCAATTTTCATTTCTATTTCAATTTATTCTAGTAATTTATGTAAGAGAAATCGGAGCATCACTGAACATTGGATAGCACTGAACCGAACACAGATTTTTATTTCTAAACTCCTTGGGCTATGACGATAATTTCTTCAGTGGGCAAGCATCCTAATAGTATCTATGAATGCATACAGGTCTCGTCCTCTGAAGGTTAATATTTAATTAAAGAATCATACTGTTCGGTACTACCCCATGTTCGATGGTGCCCCAGTTTCCCCGCTTCATTTTTGCATAACTTCAGGATATTTCGAACTTTATTACTCCTATATTTTATAACAGATTATAACAGATGACAGGGAGATTTTCCAAGACTCATTGTTGAATAGCATAATACGATGTATTTAGAAATACTTCAGATTAAACGCGCATTGGGGAGAAATTCGACCCTAGTAATAAATTTTGCAATGAATCTCCCAATTCAGTGATCATTAAATAACTCCTTAAATTGATTGAATAGAGAGGGCAACACAATATATCGATAACTTTTATATTTCCTTTTCAGTAGTTTTCAGTTTTATGGATTCCCGCTATGTAGCCATTCCAATCTTAATTCATCCTTTTCGTTTACTTTAGAAATTCAATAAAAAGAAGAAAATTCATTTTACAATTTCCTTCACTCGAGACCAAGAGACGCAAAATGTCTACATAAAACGAAATCATAAATTGATATTGAGAATGTGCACAAGTAGAGTCAATCAATTGGAGAGAAGAAAAAAATCTATAAAGTTAAAATAAAATACGACTGCTTTAACTCAAGTCCCTTATTGCCATCATGTACCTTCGACCCTTGTGATGTTAAGTCAACTAACCTCGGTTCCACTTGAATAATCTCTCTTCCACCTTCTAAACATTTATTTACAAAGTTTCTTTCGCACTTTCTGTCCCAACGCTTCTACCGCACACAAACTAATCAAATTACATTGATTGGGTGTTTTATATACCCCTATCGATCAGTTTCTTCCTTTTCCCATCTCATTTGGGATACCTCTTGTACGATTTTCATCTCTCTGCCATCTACATCTCCACTACCACTTCTCCAATGTTTATAGCTCTACCCGCTCTACCGATGCTGTGTTGTTTGCTACAATCTTTCTTGGTCCTCCAAGAAAATATAAATGATAAGGTTTACTATTACTGTTTACCAATTCCACCCTCTCATGCACTTTTAGGATTAAATGAATTTAAATTAATTTCCTTTTCATTCAATTTCTCCAGGAAGAAAAGACGGAATTCCCCAGATTCACGAAAAAACATGCTACATTTGTGCATCCGTTATAAGAATCTATTTTCGAGATTGTAGAAAAGGGAATTATGACTAATCCACAAATTTATCCAATTATCCCTTTTACGAGTTGTACTATAAGAAGAGAAACCCTTCAGATTACTCAACAACAATTAAACCTTTCAATGAGTGCTTATGAATAATTTCAATGTCCCAGATTTGCAATTCTGGCGGACTTACAAAGCTTTTCATTACGTTTATTGTATTAATTTAATATGTACAACATTGTCTGTTTCTATGTAAAGGAAAATAACAGACTGCAACATTCGCTGTTCAAATGAAGACTTTTGCAAATTATTCAGATCAATAGAATATAATTAAGTTAATTGTGGCGTGTATTTGTGTGTTCTGCACAAAAGTAACACAACTAAAGTGCTCTGTTGCACTTATTCATTAAGTTATTAGTTGAAATTTGTAAGAAATATAATAGACAATATTAAAATTATAGTTAACAATAAATTTAATAAGAACTAAGATTAAACAATACAACGTACAGCTTATTATAGCGTTATCCGTAAAATAAAAAGGGAAACCTGTAGAGGAATTCTCTATCTTTAGGACAATGTCATGTGGAAAATTTAAAATTTTTCATATGATAAATTCCGATAAACTAATCAAATATCTGTCTCATATCAGTCACTAAAAGCTTCATAGAGCCTTTTCCAATTGCCATTCAATGCTCACTGGTCTTTTATAGTTTTGTTTTTCCGAATTTACCACGAGAATTTGTCATATGACATTGTCAAATTGTTACAGAATTTACCCACTGTAAGGAAATTCTGTAATGCCCTGGACACGCTTAGGACTTAAGCCGAGAGGCGACTTAGTGGAAAATGATGGAAATGCACTTTAACCATTATTTCTAATATAATTACGCTAAGCCGTCTCTCGACTGATCCTCATGTCTGTCAATGCCCTAACACTCTGGCAATGCCATATAACAAATTACGTTCGAAACAAAGGCGATCTTTTTCGAAAATGTGAATATGAAGTCACATATTTGAAATTTCTGGTGTTTCAAATGACAATAAATTTTACAAAAATATTCTTTCAATTAAAAATGAACCAATAAACGGACTGCATTTGTATAATATCATTAAGTTAAAGGATTTCATTAAAAAATCAATAAATTTCATTATCTAACTCATGTAATATAATAAAAAAAGCTTGATTGGTATTGTCATGTTTCGAAGTCACGTATGACAGTGCCACAAAAATTACAAAATTCGCGTACCGGGGAGACCGGAGTAGAATTAGTCACCAAATGATTTTTATTTGCATAAAATTAGTAAAAAATACTTAATAAGGTAAAATTGAATATTTCGGACATCACGGAATCAGGCAAACCATTCTAGAGTCAAGCATTTCGAACGTGATAACAAAAATCAATGAAATAATTTTCAAAGTAGGGGAAAGTACTTTCCCTTCGAACGTTCATGCCTTCGAGTAATGTGAATTTCTTATATTTTTCGTAAGAAATTTACACTAAAATTTAGTGTAAATCCTAATCCTAATTACACTAAATTTTAGTGTAAATTTCTTAAGAAAAATATAAGAAATTCACATTACTCGAAGGCATGAATGTTTGAAAGGAGAGTACTTTCTTCTACTCTTGAACTACGTAACTACTAGTAACTACTACGTAACTACGGAACTACACCGAGAAAAACGTGGATGGTAAAATTTACCATCCTGCATACAAAATTCTAATGGCCGGATAGTAAAAAAGTCACCCAGCAAACGCGATATTAAATTGGACTGTCAAAAATTGTAGAATCTATTGCATGGATAGTAAATTCTAATAGCCGGATGGTAAATTTTAATATCCCCGGATGTTAGATTTTACTAGCCGGATGGTAAATTTTACTGGCAGGATAGTAAATTTTACTAGCCGGATATTAGAATGAAAAATGTCGGAAAAATTTATTTTTCCTTATTTTCATTGCTTTTTGGCCATTGTTTGAGGGCTTGGGGCCCTTCTTGGATGATATTCTCTGTATTTCAAGCCATTTTGGTGCGTGAAAATTGACGACTGCGCCGAGATTTGAACACGCGACCTTTGTGATGACAGTCCAGCATCTTCCAGCTGCGCCACGAATTGCTATAATGTATTCAAAGCATATCGGGAACGGTTGAATCGGCACCCACGATATTCCAAAATGACATTCTAACAGCAGGATGGCAAATTTTACTGGCTTGGATGGTAATTTCAATCCAAATTACTATCCTCCGTTAAAATTTACTGTCTTCCAGTTAAATTTTAACATCTAATATGCGGCCAGTAAAATTTACTTCCCGGATATTAGAATCTAAGAGAGGTCAAGGTAAAATCTAAATGAGGATAGTAAATTTTACCATCCGGCTGTTAGAATTTACTATCCATAGGATAGTAAATTTTAAAATGTCAAGATGGTAGATTCTAAAGGAAAGTTTCTATGGAGGATGGTATTTTCAACTATCTTTTGAGATAGTAGAATTTAAAGACACGATTTGTAGAAAATACCATCCAAATTTTTCTCGGTGTAGGTTGGACTGACTAAAATTTCACGTTGTTCGAAATTCTACTTTTACACTACTAATAGCCTTTCGAAGAAATAAAGACATTCGAAAGCCAAACTAGACCTATTCGGAGATTGACTGTAAGTCTAAAGTGCAAGTTTACATATTAGCCGTTTTAACGCTGGCTGTTCTTCCATTTCGAATTTTCAGTATTGACACTTTAATCCTCAATAAGTACCTGAGTCCAATAAAATAATAAAAAGCAATATATACTCAACAATAACAGTAATGTTGGATACACTTATGACTTAAGTCGAGAGACGGCTTAACGTAATTATAATTAAAATAATGATTAGACTGAATTCCCACCAGTTTTCCTCTAACTGTCAGAAACTGATGGAAATGTAATCGAATCATTATTTTGATTAAAATTAAGTTAATCCGTCTCGCGGCTTAAGTCGTAAGTGTGTCCAGAACATAAACGTTTTGCTGCAGAGAGTATTTTTTGAAGTTTTATGAAATAACAGGATGGTAAAATGACTGATTTTATATTAAAAATAAAAGGAATGACCCTTTTCTTGAACTGATTAACTTTTGAGCAATGCTTAAATTTTCGAACTTCCAACGGGATTTAAGGTAAGTTATCTATATGATATACCTTCGAATCGGGACAGAAGAAACCTAAACCGGAAAGAGCCCTCAAATCGAAAAGGTTTATTACTGATTGCAATACTTTGATTAGGAGGGAGTATATGTAGTTGTTTGGCACACTTTTTATGTATTTTGACTGTGAAAAATTATTCCAAGAAGATTGTGAAGAATTTTCAAGAATTATTCCAAAGGAGAACAAGGAACTGTGTTTCAAAGCTCAGATGAAACTCAGAAAATAAATAAATATTCTTGGAAAAGGAAAAATGTTTAATTTGTTGTTTTATCCTTATAAATCCCAATTTAATGACGCACAGTGATACAAAAAATAATGTGCGAGACGATTTTTTCTAGTATCATTTGGCATTTCTGGATAAAGTGTTTCAGTCCTACGTAAAGTACTTTATACTCAAGTACTTCAAATGCTTTATAATTTTAGTATCTTTTATATCTCTGCCGGAACACTTTTTCCACCTTTTCTGTATATTTTCGCATCCTTAGGAACAAGAAAATTACGTTAAATACTTAATTTATTAAAATTTATTTGAATTTATTCTTCGCTCTTATTTTGACAATAAAAGGATGCCCATGCTTTGTTCGTTTCCAAGCTTTGTAATTACTAAATTTTTCACCATAACTACCTCCAAAACATATTCGAAAATGAATATTCTAAAAGACGTTTTCGAAATAAACGAAAAACATGATTTTGGACATGGAAAAGGGAATGAGGGAAAAGGAAAAAAATACTGTCCTAGATAATATTGACTTATGGAGGGCTTGCCGAATTCCGGAAGTCAATATCTCTTATCGTTTGACCTCTAGCCGTATCACAAGTTAAAAAAATTGTATTATATAACTGCTCTCGCTTTGAGTTCACTGAGAAAAAAGAGGGTGAGATTAACTTTTTTTCCTCATAACTTTAACACTTTTTAGGTGTAAAAATATATCAACATTTTTTAATGTCAATTTTACATCTTTTGAAAAGTAAAAATAACATGAAAAAGGGTAACTTTAACCCCCAATACACCTAAAAAGGGTAATATTTACACCGATTTTGGATCAATACTGCAGGGTAAAATTAATATTTCCGGAATGTTATTTTAACTTTTTCGGATTTCTCTCAGTAATTCGAGCAGTAAAACAGTCGTATCAAGTAATGATACTGGTTTGTAGAATCCAAACAAAACTGAAGATATCTATTTCTTTGGTCAAGATATTAAAATGTCTCAACTACCCTTATTTGAAACATTCCCGCTCTGCCCTAAATATTGGTTTGTTTAATAGTCCTTCTAAGATTAAATTATGTATCTCAGTATACAATTTTATCCTAGATAATTTTTCCCATAATTGGCATTAATAAAAATAAATGAACAGTTCTTTCTGCGCAATCGTAAACAATTTGCTTCGAAAGCAAAATATTGACGAAATTTTCTTATGCCCAACGCACAATAACTTTTGTTTAGTAAACATGTTTTTGACATTTCAATGAGAGTGAGTGAGATCTAGATCTAGTCATCTCGCTCATTCTCATGGTAAATTTTGAAAACATGTTTACAAACAAAAGTTATTGTGCGTTGGGCATTATAGTGTGTATAGGCCATAATGGGCCCTACAGACTAAAAAAAAATATGGTCCACATTTGGTAGTTTCTCCTAAACAAGCGTAGGCAATTTGCATAAATAAGAAGATAAATATGTCTTAGTGTATAAGCCATAAGAAATATTGTGACATATTTTTTAAATAAAAAAAAATGAAATTGATTTTAACTGAAATTTTCAATGATTGAAAAATTGGAATAATTGTAAAATGTTGCAAATGGTGTTATGCCAAAAACAACAAAGATCAAACTAAATCTTTTATCACTGTAATTGAATTTTGTGAAAACCAATAACTAAAACGAAACATGTATTCTACCTTCATAAATTGTAAAGCAGGATGTTTATAGAGAAGCATTCGCGCAAAATTAATTAAAATTTAGAGGGAGACATTAGATCCGACAAAATTATCCCCTTCAGAGTTAATGAAGTGGAAAACAATTGAAATTTTGCGGTATTAGGAAACTGTTAGAGACTGCAGTGATCATATTTCAGACGGTTTAGTCATCAAGCATTAGTCACCCTGTTTTCGTGCACGCATTTTCTATTTTACGGTTGTTTGCTGACATTAATACATCCCCATCACTGGAATATTACATTCTATGTTAATTATAAAATTCACACATCATTGGAGGAATGAGAATTTGAACAAATTCAACTTGAACATAAAGCGTGTTTTATTACACCTCATCGTAACTCAAATGCATAAATTGCAGGAAAAGAAATGTATTAAAGTAAAAGTTCATGGGATCTAATTAGTGCATAGTTCGTGCTCCACAAATTTCACCATAGAATTGCGGTTACAGATGAAATATTTCTCTGTGTTCTATATTGAAATTGTTCTCCATAGCGACAGAAATTACTCTATAAGGAATGATGATTGAATAGATTCGCAAATACTTCTCATCGTTCACTAAAATATCTCTAAATTATCATTCCTTTCAATAATATTGTGAATAGACATAATACAAAGGTTAGTATGTATTTAGAAACGTTATTATTTCACAATACACATTAAGTTTTCTAGATAAAGTATTTTGATTATACAAGTTTAATAAACATAAATATACGATTTTCTATACTGACTATAACTACATTATTTTATGAAAATAATTAATTGCTGCTTCAACTATTTCATTAAAATAATACATATTGAAAAGCTGTTGAAATTTATTAGGAATACAACTAAATTTTATTATTATAACATTTCAGTGTTGTTTATTAAATTCATTAGCCCAAAATAATAAATAAAAACTTTGCAAGAGATCCTTTTTTAAAGTATAAGCCAGAGTAAAATAAAGCGTTTTAAACTTTTATGACAACTTAAAGCTCTGTTAAAATCGCTTTTTGTTCAGTGAATTCTGTGTTTTTTTATTTTTTTGTTTTATAAATAAAATCATATTTATGAATAAAATTTATATGGAAAAAGGTTTTCTTGAGTCTTAGGTATGATAAAGATAACTTCCCGTAAATAGAGAGTTGACGATTAAGGATTAGTCAATTAAGAACGATTTTGAGCTAGAAAAGGCTTAATATATCTACATTACTAAAGCCACTAAAGCAGTATCTGAATCCATTGTTGACTAAAATCGTTAATTTCGTAATGCTTCTGTAACTGATTATAAAAGTAGTTTCACGATGGTATAGCACTGAATAACTTCTAAGATTTTTATGAAAATTTTGGTTCAAGGTCTGTACGTGGGGGGTAGTTCCAGACACGCTTTATGAGACAGTTTTCGATATGCAATAATCTTTTACTTTAATTTTTAAAAAAAAATGATTTGATAAAATATGAATGATAAATTATGAATATAATAGGGAAAGGTTTTCAAGCTTCGCACACACCCTGGCTTTAAACACTTTATACTTTTCCCATATTTCTTTTATGAATCTGATTTAATGGCAATATGTCTTAATAGCCAGCCTTAAGTCACACATTTCATGAAAAAATAGATAATTAAAGGAACATGGGAAAAATATGATATGTTCGAAACCAGAGTACCTTCCCCTAGTACTTAAATTTTTTTCTCCCAATATTTTTCTATTTAAATGTTTAATTCTTTCGCGTCTTTAGGGTCATATATGACCCGGGGAAAAAAGTTTCTTTTTAACTATTTACATTAATTGAAATCTAACTGGAGTCTTGAGAAAATGAGCCAAGAATCTTACATCCTTCTATTATGATGTCGTGCACGAACAGATAGATTTCAATTAATGTAAATACCCAAAAAAAAACTTTTTTCCCCGAGTCATGACATTACCCTAAAGACGCGAAAGAGTTAAGGCAAATTAAAGAAGTAATCTACATAACTAACCTTCCTAACACTCCTTTAGATTTACATGCAAACTTCACAACAGATGGGTTTAATTTTTATATAAGCATTACTATAATCGTTTAAAAAGGATGAGGGCAATTTGATCATCTGCAAAAATTGTCAAAAAAAATGTATCAAAATTAATAGTTTAAAGTATTAAGAGAAATCCTAATCCTTTGAGATCATATTTTATACTGCCTTTTAACCCTTTTAGAACGATTCAATTTATTTATACTTACTATAATATTTAGCGTACGGTCACAGTGACAACTCCATAGAAATTGACCATAAAACATTCAAAAATTGAATAAACAATTCTGCCAATCGACTAGTTCACTATACCTTGCGACTTTTTTGGAACAGTGAGAGTATTTATTTATTGAAAAATAAAATTCAATTCGATGAAACTTTCCGATTTTACTACTCCAACTCATAGAGCGTACAGCATTGTAATCCGTTTCTTTTTTTTTTCAACATATCACTGGCAGTCTATATGGTAAATAATATCGACTCTCCAACATTTAGTGACCCCCCATAAAAAAACAGATGATTTTCCTGAGTCTTCTCACTCTCTTCTTCAGCTTCAGAATTATAATTTTTTTTGTAGGGGAAGGCTTGGCTGCATTGAGCTGGGGCTACATAGAAAACGCATACTTCTAATGGAAGTTGAACTTTAAAGTAATGTGATTTAGATACGCAAAACAATTGTATAGATATAAATCAAATGATGGCTAGGTCCAACTTCATTTAGAAATCGGGGAAACTGGGGTACCACCAAACACGGGGTAGCACTAAACACTAATTTTTATTTCTTAACTACTTGGACTATCTCAACCATTTCTTCAGGAGACAAGCATCCCTATAGTGCCTATAAATTCCCATAGGCCTCTTGTCCTTAGAAGTCGAATATCTGATTAAAAAATCGCAGTGTTTGGTGCTACCCCGTGTTTGGTGGTGCCCCAGTTTCCCCTATGCGAAAAAAAGCGTTTTCAATGTAGCCTCTGTTCAATATAGCCCCACCTAACCTTATTGCTAAAAATTGTTTTTGAGATGTTTCATTTCTACAAGATGTTTCGCTCGTATAAATCAACAACCTTCGTTCATGCATTCTAATGTGTTTTCAAAGTCCTAAATGGGTTTTCTGGGTAGTAGTGATTATGAGAAGTTATGCAATTAGGTTATAATTAAATTTCCATACAGCTGATTAGATCAGCTTGTCAATCTTGTTCTCTCTTCTTGACTGGCATAGCCTCAGTAAAACATACTTTACCAAACCAAAATATAATTATATACTGAAATATAATTTTTGAAATTTTCAAAAATATTCAATTATTCAACATAAAATTAATAAATTAGCAAAAAAATTAAATGATTTTGCGACAGTAAAAAAAACATTAAAAATTATATTGTATGTACTCATGAGTACGAAAACAGTACGAATATTTTCATCTAAATTTATCTAATAAATTCACCATGTTAAATGCTCCATATAAACAAAGCAAATAATTTTAAAATGTTTTTAATTAAGTTTCTGCCTCTCTACTGCACATACTACAAATTAGATAAATGATGTGATGCAAAAAAAATCCCCTATTAGTAAATGAATGGGGAAAATAAAATGATTTAGCATGTTAAATTGTTGATAGAAGAAATTAGTGCAATAGTTTTGTTGCACGTATGAATATTCAATAAATCCCATCGACATTTTACCCATTGGCAATTTTCAGTGGAAGTCACCATGCGGAGTGGGTGGTAGACTATACGTTGGACTACCGATCACTTTTGTGTATAGATGAAAAACAAATTTGCATTTTTTTTTCTGTGTTACACCACCGCATACATAGCATGTGCTTGGATTGTATGTTGGTATATATTTTGTACCACTAACACCGCCACTAACACTTTGGTCTATATAACGATGTTACGAACAATATTACTCATCTAGCTCTTGCCGATTCGCCATAGATCTCATACCATTTTCAATTTCACCTGTAGCCTTTTCATTTCCGGTCCTTGCAGGAGCCACAAAAGATGGGGAAAAAAGAGTAGAGAATTCACAGCCTGGCACCCATGCTACCCTATGCCGGAGGAAATGCTGAAGGCAAAGTCGCGTGATATTCAATTTATGTTGTCTGATTTTTCCGCAATGATTTGATTTTTCCACTTCACATTTTTTCACGCCATCACTGTAGGGGTGAAAGAGTGCTGGAGAATGTTTTCCTCGGTCCCCCAAGCCATGGGGAGAATAAATGGGGGATGCCGTGGTGGCTGATGATGATGACGACGATTATGATTTGATGAAATAATAACAGCACTCTCAACTGTAGCGGTGCTCAGACTTTTCTCCTTGGTTTTTTTTTCTGTCCCATCCCAACCCCAACCCCTACACTGGCCTTGTTCAACCCTCAGTACCCTCCCTCAGTACATGTGAATTCCGGGTTACTCCTAGGACTGTAGACGCATGTGAATGGTGAGTGAAAAAAGAGAAAAGGTCTCCTACTCAACAAGGGGATACATCTCTCTTCGGTGCCCCCCTGTAAGCGCTGATAAATGAAATGAAAAGTGTTATGAATAGATGATGAGGATGAGAGCATGAAAAATTGAGATGTTTTTCCTAAGTGAAATCCTCGCACCCAACACAAGACGATGAAATTTTCTCTTCTCACCAACCCTGTGCTTTATTTCGTTATTCAATTTTGTCTTTCACTCCTTATTTTAATGGGAAATTCGTTTGTGGTACTCTTTTTGCATCCAATATACCATCCACTGCAGAACTTGTCCAACGAAGAGAAATGCCATAGCATGGGAATAGTTAATCCCTTTCCGGCAAAACTCTTCTCTTCCGCAATGAAATTTTGAAATATCGTGTTTCTCCTATCCTATTGAGCTTCAGTTGAAGTTCCAATAAGTTAATTTTTGGCCTTTGGCTTTCACTGACCCAGAAGTCAAAACACTCTCTAAATCAGAAAATTGTGCGAAACGAAGTTATGAGATTAAACTGTGGTGGTGTGTTTGAAACTTTTTAAACCATTCAGTCTAGTTATGTGATAGTGGTAATATGCGGAATTATCCAGGTCTTTCATTGAAAAGTTTTATCAAGTTAAAAGCTTCTAGATAAATGTCTGATAACTGTTGAATATTTTACTCTTTCTTTTAGTTTTCTATCTATTGAAACTAACTTAAATTACATAATCAAGAAATTGAATAATTAGTTATCCAAAAATCGAATTAACACTGCATTTACAAAAGTTATAGAGTTGAATTTACGACTTATCATTCTCGGGGATTAATACTATAACTGAAACTTAAAATAAAACGAATAGAATGATTGGCATAGGGGAAACAGGGGTAAAATTTGTTAAATCGAAAATTTCAAAATTTAATATTGAAAAAAAAATAAAATTTTGAACCTTATTTTTAAAGCACTCAATGGATCAAGTGGTAGAGCACTCGCTCGAGGATGCAAGTGTCCCGGATTTGAGTCCGTTTTATGTCACCAGGAATTTTCCTGGCATTATATGTTCGAATTGTACCCAATAAGCTTCACTGAACACTGACAAAAATAAAAGGATCAAATTGATCCAAATTTGATCCTTTTGCAAAGGATGTATCAAATTTCACACTTTGAATGCACGTTTCTCATAATGGAACATGTTAATTTGATCCATCCTTTGCAAAAGGATCAATTTGATCCTTATATGTTTACCAGTGCACTTGATTCCACGAGGGATGAGACTGACAATCTCATCTCGCGCAATTTTTTTTTTTCATTTTTGGATATGTTTTAAAGGTTATTCAGGTGGAAATTTCGCAATTATACTAAAAATCACTGAATTATTCCTAATAACATGAAGGCAGGACACGAATGTCCCTTCCGGAAGCGTCAGTGTCCTGCCTTCATATTATCTTCACGTCAGTTTAACCACTTCGTTATATTCCTAATAACGGTTTTTCAAGGCCAAGATTTAAAAGACTTTAGAGATCGTATTTATCAACCGAATGGTACTATGTTTGGTCTCGTGGGGGAAGAGTCTTAGAATTTCCGAAAAAACTGAACCGGTTCCATTCGGTCCTAAACCAGTTAATAGCCGATAATCAATTTTTATCCGAAATCCAATTATATTGCTCCTGAGGTGTATTTTAGGCAATATTTTGAGTGATTTATAAATTTGTTTAATTCGGTTATAAACAGATAAGTAATTTTGGACCGAAAATCAATTATATTACTCTTAATACTATTTTAAAGGATTTTTTGAGTAATCTATAAATAAGTTCAAATCGATTGAGACCCAATAAACGGTAAATGATGCGAAATACTTTTGAGGGATAGCCCCTAAGTCACGAGGTCGAGTACTTCGCTAAGCCTGGCACGCTTTGCCAAAACTTTATAAATACGAAAACTTAAGATATTTTCACAATTCGTATTCATTTGCTCATTTTTGATCATATAGTCTGTAAATACAAGGTCTTAGGCAGTGCTAAACTATTTATAAACATTGTAAGATTACTATAACGTTTTGGAACTTCTCTTTTTTAAACAATCTTTTTAGAACTACATTTATAATAATGAATCCCTGTAAATCTACGCAAAAATACAAAATATTTAATAGAACAAGTTTTAGAAAATTATTATTACAGTAAAATTTACAATTTAAAAGCATTCATAAAACAATGCTATTTTAGAAAATATATTTTTGAAATTTCAAACTAAATCAACCAAAATACTTTGCAAAACGTTTTTATTAAACATTTGAAGTTATTAAAAAAATCTTAATATTATCATTAAGCTAGTAAATTATTAGAATTATATTAATTCGATCGATAACTGCAATAGTTCTAAAATTGATGAAAATAAAGAATCATAAAAAATTCCATTTTGATACAATTTTATAAAATCAGTTGGTGAACTCAAACGAAAAGCGTTGTGAAATTAACTAATTAATTCACGACTTTAGAAACATAAAAGTTTTACTTCAAATTAAACTGTCCCTTCGTTAAATTGCCCCATTCTTCCCTAATCTGTTGTTTTTACCATAAAAATTCGGTGACTTAGAAAAAAACCGTTTTACCCTAATTATACGTGTAATTAAAGAGATACGTTCCTGTTATATCAAATGAGCGATTTATACTTACAACGAATTATACTTACGAATTATACTTACAACAAATTATACGACTTTCCCGTATCCGAATGACAACTATCAAACACTGGAGAAATTTACACATGGGGTTGTTACTTGTAATTTTCATCCAAAATCATTCGGATAATGGAGAATTGAGCGCATTGAACGTAATCTCAAAATTAAAAATTAGGGTAAATGTGCCAAATTTCGGCATAGTTGCATGCAAGCGTCAAAGTCTCAAGTTTGAAATGTAATATTTTAAATACAAATTGATTTTTTTTATTCTTTCTTCTGAAGGAGTGTTGCTTGGAACCTTGTAAAGAGTTTACCGTCTTTATTTACTCTAAAATCATTCTTAATACATTTTAAAATTAATAAAAATGTAGACATAGCTTTGGTGCCCTATTTCGGCCACCTTCATTCTCATAGTTCCTTGCCCTTCGGAATATCTTCCAATATCTTTTTCACATTATCTTGTTTGTCGAAGCTACATTTTTTGTTATTCTTTTGCATTGTATAATCTCTAGAGTACGTAAAATCTCAAAGTTCATGGAAATTCGAGGAACAAAAAAGGTGGCCGAAATTGCAAGCTGGCCAGAATTTAGCACACTTACCCTATTCGATTTTTTACCCGACATTTTGATTTTTGCTTAAAGGTAATATTATGTTATTAAAAAAAAAAGTTTTTTACTTTATATCAAACTCGCACGTGGGAGAGAGCAAGTATATTTCGCGTAATTTTTACTAATACTTCTTCAAATTAATTTGAAATTTAAATAAAAAAGATTAAATTTAAAACAATATGGATTCTATTATAAAGTTATTAAAATTTACGATCAAGGATACTTTATTCGTTTCTTCTTTAGAATTGTAACTACCAAATGAACAAGATTTAAGCACACTTCCAGTATAGTACAAGACAAATGAGATTGTTAAGAATCTCATCTAATACTAGGTTATTCATGGGGTAAGTTAATGGAATAATTACAATATCAAAAAGTACATCGTTCAAAAATTCTCGTATCTGAAGTACCTTTTATATTTTCGAAACCACACAATAATACACCAAAGAAGCTTTTAAAATGTAGCAAAACTTTAATGTCATCATATACATTCTATGTTTATATATTCTACCATAGCACTAAACCGCAAAAAGTCTTTGGATAACAACATTTCTAAAGTGTAAATAATGAATATAGCAAAACGAAAAAGAATGATAAGGCCAGTGTATAGAAGAAAACTTTCCAAGTTAATAAAAAGGGTGGATGAAAGTAAATTCACAAAAATACCTTCAATCTCTGTGCAAAATCTCAAAAGCTCCAGCTGCAAAATTGATAAGGTCACATGTATTCACATAAATTGGGATTAAATTCAGAAAAAAATGCAGGAGCAAAGACACTTCTCCAAATAACCATTATGTTACGAAACACTGATCCTGAGATGTACAATTTGAGAATTTTCTTACATATATATGAAACTCAGGTGTGACAACATATTTACCTTAACTTCCGAGGCAGCAAATTGGAATTGTCTCTTGCCAAAACTCGATAGCAATCAGGGAAGATGTAAAACT
The DNA here is from genome assembly GCF_024763615.1 of Phlebotomus papatasi. Classification (NCBI taxonomy): domain Eukaryota; kingdom Metazoa; phylum Arthropoda; class Insecta; order Diptera; family Psychodidae; genus Phlebotomus; species Phlebotomus papatasi. The sequence continues at coordinate 95,804,791 of NC_077222.1, read as the reverse complement.
TTTATGCTGTGTACAAAATGCATTAGAACATTAATTGAAAATCTTGGAAAGTAGCGAGAAACGCCAAAAAAATGCTCAGAATGGGATTATCTTAATTATAGCGTAAAAAGAATTTATTCAATTTCATCCTTCTAGGTTTTGTGACCGGAGAATATCCACTTCTGGTGGAAGGTGAAATATAGAGACAACTTGACTCTTCCTCATGTTTCATTCACATCCGCGAGAGAATTCTCTCGTGTGAGAGGACGAGAGTATCCGATTTGGGATACTCCTGTGTATCACTTTTGGACTTGGTACATTTCGTGCTCATGGGTTACGAATCAGTAGCATCCGGACGGTGAGGCAGAGCTTTTGCTACCGCTCATAGGATCTGCCATGCATTTGCGTGCTTTCGAGTGAGTTATCAGAGTTGGGAAGGAAACTCTTCTCCGTCTGCCGTGTCAGTTGTTGGTGAATCCTCGAAGGAGACGGTCGTGCGCGGAAATTTTAAAACTCCCAACCGTTGAAACTTGTTTTCCTGAATTCGCATTCTTGGTGGTCAAACATTTAACCGGAAGAGAAGTGGAAAAGATATTAAAAAAAAAACGAAAACGAACTCATGCAGTAATTTCCCAATTTTAATTCAGTTCGTTGGACTTGCATGGAGAGGGAATGTGGTATTTTTCCTTTTTATTATTATTTTACATATTTCTGGCAAAGGAGATAAAGTGATGAGAGGAGAAACCATAAAAAAGCATCTACACGATATTTATACGATTCCCTACCAGACTTTAATGGAAAATGTGCAAATGTGAAAAACGTGGCATTTAGTTGAGAGATCCATATAGCGGTTTGGATGAGTGGTGAGAGATGATCCAGAAAAAAAATAAACAACATAAAAATTTATTGTCCGTAAAAACATTTTCTCCCAACAATTGTGAGTCATTGACAAAATGGCAAGATAAATACTCCAAGCAAATACATATTTTTTTATGTTACTTTCGTGTTTGGCAAAAGTTGAGTGGATAAAAATTGAAACTTTATCTAAATGGATTATTTCATTTATGGTGGATAACTTTCCTAAGTGTTACTATCTCGAGGTGAAATAAAGTTAAGATATCCTTTGTCCAAATTCACATCAGAAGTTACAAGTCAACAATTCTAAGATTTAGCCAAATATAGTAATTCAGACACATACATAACACGAATTTGTAACAGGAAGGAAAGGCGAAAACCAAAATCCCACAAGATTCTCTCAACTACTCCAATAAGTTTTACTTGAGATACCGGCAAACACTGCACCCGAATACAGAAAGTTCACTATTATACAAAGTGGGAGAATAGAGGGATCATGTAAAAGTTCACTCCTATGGAATATTGCAAAACACTATACAGATCTTTGGGAGATAAAATAATTCTATTGCAAGTACTTTGTGTTCCGAATGTAATTTCCTCAGTGTCCAATAAGCAAGAGCATCTAACCAGAAATTACATTAGAAGCCTCATTTAAATTTCACCAAAAACTGCTGAAGCACTAGGAGAGGCAAAGAACATATATCTCAAATTACATAATAACAGAGCACTCGAAATTCTGTCTCGAAATTGTATCCTGATGAAAATCACCCAACTGCGAAATTATCTCTTTCTGTGGATTGCACAATATAAAGAGAGAAATATGTTAAATCTACATTTTCTAATTAGTTCATTTGCACCCCAACCAGTGCTATTTAGTGAAAATTTCTTTCCACTTTGACATTACGAAGATATTTCATAAAGTTTATCAAACTATGCATTTAAAAGTGAATTTAACATTTTGTAAATTAAAAAGAAATCATTATCAAATTTAAAACATTGTGGTTATTTTCTATAAATATAACATCAAAGCTACTTTACTAACAAAAGACTTGTAATTGTGTGAATTGCAATTTTAACAATTATACAGAAAATTTATTTAACATTGTTAACATATGGTCAGGCAACAAGCTAGATTGTTATCATTCAATTATGCATTATGCATAAAAGAGAATTGCTACGTAGAGTGAGGTAGATTTTATACAATAATTTCAACTTTGACTCTGCGATATGGTAAACAGAATTTAACTAACGATAAACCCCCACAAGGCCATACTAGCTGTGATTTATTTGACGTATCTTACTTTGAAAAGCATGCAAAGATCGATCGCAAGCTAAGATTTTGTGATAAAAAATCTTTCTTAAGTAAGATTAGTTTGTAAATGTTTGTTAATTCCTATTGGGCACTTACGAATTGCCTGTAAATCCTAAAACTGTCTAATAAATTCGTAAATGTTTATATTTTTTCACAAACTTGACGATCATTCTTCGTTCTTTTACAAACATTTTGTTCGTAAATGTTCGTAAACATACAAAACTTTAGGAAATTTCTGTGTGTTTACAAACATTTACGATCAAATGTTTGCAAATGAGCAAAAAAATGTCTGTCAAATAATCATGTTACAAATAATGTTTGTGAAAAGTGCGCAAACTTTTACGAACTTTTACGAACCACACAGAAAAATATATTTCGCAAAATTGTTCGTAAAAAATGCTCGTAAATTGTACAATTCACTAAGAACATTATTTGTAAGATGATCAATTTACACAAAAATGTTCGTTCAATTCTGTAATTTATTCGTAAAGTTTTGTCAGACAACAAAAATGTACGAACAATTTTTTTCCAAAAAACAAAAAAAAATACTCGTCAAGTAATGATATTACGAAGTATGTTTGTGAGAAACATAATCTTTTACGAACTTTTTAGTGGGTTCGAGCATTTAGTAAGTCCACAGTGGGAATTCACAAACATTTACAAACAATTTTTCGAAATATTTGTTTCTGTGTAGTCAGTTAAATTTTATGAAGTTTTAATCTTAAGATTTTGTTTATAAAAGAATAGAAACATTTCAAAAAATCTCTCTCTGTAAAAAGGCTATTAAATTCATGTTAATTAAAAAGCTCATTCTCTTTTGGGTCCTTTAGAATAGTTCTAGATGGGTTTCGACACATAAATGGAAAGTTAAAGTCCAAAACACTTAAACTAATAATGGTCTTACTAAAAACACAAGAAATTGCTGTCTTTTGTTTTTGAAAGCAGAATCAGAAAACTTTTATACTAGACACTTCATTCCATCCTCCCTTTTTTCAAGGTTTATAGGTCCACAATAAAAAAAAACTTATGGTGTGAAAGACTATTCCATTCATAAAGATTTTTTCCATTCATAATTCCATCTGAGTTTGGATTAAAAAGTCTGATATACCGAATTTACTTCCAAAAGAATTACAGAATGATACTTGGTTTCAAGTATCTAATGAAGAATATCAATTAAAAACACTTGAAAATGTTGAAGAATTCAGGAAGACTCTTGGAAAGACTGAAAAAATTCTTTCACCGAGAGAAATGTTTTATAAAGTATTGCAAGGTTTAGCTAGATGTTTATAAAAATTATTCTAACTGTAGATAACCTTCTACTATCCACAAGAAACCAAATATTTAAATTTTTTATAGCTAAAAACGCGTTTTCTTCTCGGGGTCTGTGAGTGAGTACCATAAGAAAATTAACCGTCGTATCGGCGGTCGTCGGAAGAAAGTTTTTATTATCAGATATTTTTTCCCGATCTTTCTTTGTTATAAATGATAAAGTAGTCCTATTTTTCCTCAAACCATACAAAATTTTAATACTGCACAATTTCATATAGCATTTGAGAAACTTGAAGCTTCATTAAAATAAAGTTCAAAGGAAAGCTTAAAATTTTGTTTAAAAAAATCTATTACCAAAATTTTAATATTAGATGAGATCATATATTCTGTCACTAGAAGAGGTTGAAAGTTTGGAGTGGTATATCTCAGCTCCTGATGAACATAATTGGATGAGTGAACTATTGTTGGAAAGCTTGGTTCATAAGCTTTTAGAATCTTGTATACTTAATCTGCTATGGATAAACCATGGTCATCCAGAACCATTTATGTCGAGAAAGACACATTTTGCAACGTCTTTTTTTGGCCATCTACTTCTGGGACCAGGAGTGACCCACTTTTCTCGCACATAAACTGTTTGTTAGAGGAACTCAAAGGGTATAATTTGTGGAAGACACTTTTTTTTTGGACATCTTACCTTTTTTTTATTCATCGACTTTTGCAAGAATTTTGAAGTGTTAAACGCAAGGAAAAAATGACAGAAATCCTAAAAGAGTGGTTTCTGGAGGAGAAGGATAGACGTGGGGATGAAATTGATGTGATATTTGGATTCCTTGGATCAACTTATGGGGGAGTACATAGAACATTCCAAGTCGATATCTTCATTAGTTTGTCCAGAAAATGAGATAGAAGGATTTCTGTCATTTTTTTCTATGCGTGTAAAATGTTAAAATTCTTGCAAAAGTGGATGAATAAAAAAAAGTAAGATGTCCAAAAAAAAGTTTCTTCCACAAATTGTACCTTTTGAGTTCCTCCAACAAACAGTCCATGTGCGAGAAAAGTGGGTCACTCCTGGTCCCAGAAGTAGATGGCCAAAAAAGACGTTGCAAAATGTGTCTTCCTCGACATAAATGGTTCTGGATGACCATGGTTTATCCATAGCAGATTAAGTATACCAGATTCTAAAAGCTTATGAACCAAGCTTTTCAACAATAGTTCACTAATCCAATTATGTTCATCAGGAGCTGAGATATACCACTCCAAACTTTCAACCTCTTCTAGTGACAGAATATATGATCTCATCCATATATCTATAATAAAATATTTCAGTGTCATTGCACTAAATAATTGGCCAAAGCTTAAAAGCTTCCAGAGCCTTATAAATTTTATATAAAGGGAACGCGATGGAGCTTAAATATAGTGTTATGAAATTAAATATTAACTTAAATGCGAATAATGACCTTTATTATAAAACCAAAATTAATATCAGGAAAATATAAAAAGTTACGGTATTCGAAAATCAAAACAAAATCAAGATCAAGATATTATGATTCTCATATGTCTTAAAATCTTGATATCCAATATACAAATTGTATGTATTTTAAGATTGGCAATTCTGAAACCAAAAGAAGGAAGTGGGGCACTTTTGAATTAGGGCAGTTTTGAGACTGGGCCTTTTCCTCCTATTTTCAAATGAAAATGGATTTTACCATGATATAATTAACCTTCACAATCCAATTACGAAGCTAAATTACATTATAATAAAGCTCAGTTCCACTTAAAAATAGGTGAAGAAGCCCAATTTCGAAGCTGTCTCAATTCAAAAGTGCCCCATTCCCCCTATTTCAAGATTTTAAGATGTCAAACTTTTTGTTTTCTTGAAATACATCATCTTCAAAGAGGTCACAGAGGAATGCGCTATTAATGAGGAATATTTCTACAAGAAAGAATTCAGAAAGTAAAAGTGCTTACCTCATACATTAAAAATAATACATTAATTTGAGTTCGATATTTAATCCAAACTGGCCTAGGAGACGGTGGCGCCGAAATTGGACCTTAATATGATATAATTTTAATTTTAATTCCAATTAGAAAAATATGAGAAGAAAGCTCAATTTTAAACGTACCTCAATTCAAAGTTGCCCCAATTCAAAGTTACCCTCCTTCTCTTTATATATAAATTTGTATGGATCGAACTATAACATTGTGAGTTTGTTTTTTATAAAATTCATTCAAATTAGCTTTATCTTTAAATGAAAGAAAATGAATCAGAAAAAAATAAATTTCGCAAAATTTCTATTATGGTATTTATAATTAATTAAATTATTTATATCTCTCTTCAATGCGTTTAGAACGATATTTTCATCTAAAAATTAAACATTGTGGTCACGTTCACTCTCATATGACGAAGAAAGAATAGAGAAAATTTCAAAAGTCTTATAAAAATTTAGCAATCTAAAATTTTCAAAATTGATTGAAGTTGTGAGTTCATCAGGAAATTTTTGTTTAAGTTTTAAAATGAAAGAAAATATGACTTCTGATAGTAATATTATATCCTCCATTCCGCAAATAATGAAAAAGACGCTACATCTAAAATCTGCTTCTGTACGAAAGCGCTTCTTCCTCTGCTTCCCCATTTTTCTAAATTTAATAAATAATTTCACTACTTTGTTGGTACTGCATTCACCTCGGAAATGGGCTACTTCAGTTGATGAAGATTGTTAAGAATAACTTTTAAAAATATTAACTTCCAAAAGTCATAGTTCCATAAGCATTTTCTTCTTCTTCTTCTTATTCTTCTCTTTCTTCTAAAGGTGATTCTATCTTGAGTTATGATTTATCAAAATACTATATTTTATTTAATGGCTTATCAGTAATTTTAGTTAAATAAAAAAATGGATAGCCAAGTCATCCATTTATATCACAAATTTTCGCATAATTTACATTTTCCCGGTTAACAATCGATTTGAATCGATTTATAATTCACTCAAAAGATTCCCAAAATGCTGAAAATTAATAAAATTGATTTTCGGACAAAAATTTATTATTGTAGAGAGTGAAGCTCAGTCAACAGCTGTTAACCCAGTCAACGGCCAAACCACCAATCGTAATCCTTCAATTTTATAACACCCAACGCATCATCCCTAGGCGGGTGCTGGAGGTTGTGATATGGCACTCTAGTTGCTCATGGCAATTAACAACAGTATTTCAGTGATTGAGCATCAGTCGCCATAGACAGTTCACTTCTATGAAGTTAAAAGATAGGTGATGAGTGGCACATTCGGTTTTCATTCTCCTTTTTATAACATTATTTAGTTATCGATAAATAACCGGTTAGCAACCGATTGGAATAGGTTCAGATTTCTCAGAAATTCCAAGACCTTTCAAACCAGTCAAAAATGAAACCATTCGTTTGAGAAATACACTTCGTAGAGCCTTTTTAACTTTTGACTTTTAAAAACCGTTGTTAGGAATGATTCAACCGATTCAACGGTATTTTAGTAAAAACGAAAGATCCGCCTGCATAATTTCTAAACATATCCAAAAATAAAATAAAATCATACGACTGGTTTTTGAGAAATCCGAAAAAATAAACTAGCTTGGGTGTGAAAAAGGAAGAGCGGGTAGAAAATGAGGAACAAATTAATAATGCGGAGGCCGACTTAAAGAGAGGTCCCTGTCTATCTCTATCTCTAGGCATTTACCCTGTACAAGTGATAACATACAGACATAAGGATGAAACGGATAGACGGACGAACAGTCCAACTGATGGACTGACGAACGGACGAATGAACGGACGGACGAACAGACGAACGAACAGACGAACGGACAGACGAACGGACAGACGGACAAACGAGCGGGCAGACGGACGGACGAACGGTCGGGTGAACAGACGAACGAACGGACGGACGAACGGACGGACGGACGAACGGATGGACGAACGGACGGACGAACAGACGGACAAACGGGCGGACAGACAAACAACCGTTACAAAACTCGAATCTTCAGATTTCCAAAATTCTAATAATGTATGTCCTTTTGTAGGGTAAGGAGTCGAAATATATAAATTCGAGAAATAAATTTATTATTATTATTATTATTATTACATATCTACCTCAAAATCGCAGGATTATATAACAGTTTACTCTGTAGAATTCGAGCAGTAAAAAGTTTAACGTTGAAAAGCCTGGAGTTTAGTTTTCCCATTTTTGAGAAAAACCTGAACAAATTTTCAACTTTGGTAAATAAGAAAGCAAATTTGCCATTTGGCTTTCATTGTGATATCCAATAAATGCAAGATGTGAAATTTTTAAAGATGTATATAAGTTTATGAATAGAAAGTTATTGTTGAAAAATACCATTACCGATCCGACGTTCGATGCTCTCAATAGTCTGATGCTTCTGGAAAATACTCTCAAATTTAAGCTTGTTCTCAAATAACGCAAACTTTAGCAAGTGTTTAATTTGATCTACTAGAAACTTTCAATTAAAAATATCTTCCTATTTTAATTTCTCAAACACATTTTGAATGAGCAAATATTTCCACGGATACCAACTATATTTCCTCACCATCTGGTGTAGTTCTCAACACTTTTTATGGACATACAGTAACTCTTTGGTACTTTTTCTAAGCTATTTACCTCTTGATTTGTAATGTATCTTAAGTTTAACAGCTTTTCAGAACACAAAATCTAAAACCAACTGATGCACTAGGAAAGTTTCCCATAAATAGAAGTTCTGAAGAAAAAGAAGAACTTTGCAAAACACGTAAAGTAAATATACCATTTTGATGGTAGAGATGGGAAAAAAAAAGATCTACCTAATTTTCTGCTTTCTGTAAAAATGTTTTTAGTCTGTTTGGGGCTTTTGAGTAGTCTCAAAAGCCCTATACTATATATAGTTTCTTTCTGGTCTTCATTAATAAAGCACTAAGGAATATTGAAAACGTAAAGAAATCACATAATAAATTAAATGGAAGTTTTTTTTTCCCACAAAAATTTTCAATTTCCACTCAACTTTGATGTGTTGCAAGGCGTCGGAAGTGGTAGAGTGTATTGCAATCTTATGTAAAACTTTAATGCAATACAAGAATTGGAAGATGCAGCAACTTCCCTCTCATCCACTTTCAAATCTCTCTCGTTTGGTGTAGATTGTAAATCAATTTTGTGAAAAATGATGTTGGAGCATTCGAAGCAACTTGCTACTGCATTATACCGCATTTCCCAAAACATTCTGTGTCTTTTATATTTGTACAACAAAATGCAAAGTTTCTACCAAGCTCTCATTGGATAATTTATAACAATGGGCACAACTATTAAATGGATTATGGTGTTTTGAAAAGGTTAGTATACTCTCCGTCTTGTAATATAGAAACTCAATTTATAAAACAACTGCCAAAGAATACTCGTAAATCTTGTATCAAGAAATTCGTATAGTTTATGTACATAAACTGTGTTAATGTAGACTACTTCCGTTAAAGCCAATATAGGGGATTGCACGAACAATATATAAAGGATGTGATTGAGGATGCCAGACAGGAAAATTAATCAACATAAAGTGGTTGTTTCATGCACATTTTCATTACTCTAACCACTTTCATCACCTTTTCTAACGAATTGCTGTTAAAACACAAAAAGAAACATAAATGTGTATTTCATAAATATTATATATAGTAATTATTACTTTAACAAAATATTTTAATTGTAAAAACCACACGAAGTGCTGCGATGACTTTTTATTGCTTTTCAAAGGTTTACTGAAACAATAATAAAGTGAACTGTACACTTAAAACGAATATAAAAGTAGAAAACTATTTTACCGGTGTTAGGTGTTAATAACTTACCGTAAACCACCCGAATTCTTCTACATAATTTAGAAATTAAATAATTTTTACAACATGTTATAAATTTTTTTTAACGAGGTTTAATTTAGCATAACGATTTCAGGTAAGTGAAGCATGTATCGATCGTGAAAATTGGATCTTTAACCCAAAATAAAAAGATTTTTTGAAAATTATTCGTTAATCTTTACCAATTATCTTGTGCAACATGTGTTCCATCCATTAGTAAGTGATGGTGCAATTCCAATGAAAAATTAAAAAAAGGGGTGGCAAAGCGTCCGAGGCTTTGCGAGCTGCTCGAACTCCTGAGAAAGAGCTCCGCCTTATATTCCTTTTCGCACATTTTTCCGGTGCATATAAAATTATTGTCGAATTAAATTTGTCTATAGGGAGGAGTGGGGCTACCTTGGGCTGTGAGGTTACATTGTTATACAGTGCTGTCTCTCTATATGCACACTCTCTATATGCACAGCTTTTGTGTCGGTTGCATTCAAAATCAATTTGTTTACATTTTGACAAAGTAATAAAGAAAATTATTTTCTTGGTAACTAATTTTTCTTGTTCTTAATTTTCTTAATTTTATTTTTTTCTGTCTCATATTATATTTAAAATAACACGGGAAATTCTAGAACAAGAAAAAAATTGATAATTTATTAAAAGAAAGAAAAAATCGTTGGGAATTTCAAAAAAAAAAGTTGTGCATATTCAGAGAGAGAACTGTCAAAAAAAGTACCCAAACTGTGCATATAGAGAGACAGCACTGTATGATTTTTTTGCATATTTCTAATAGAAACTGGGTTTTAACATAATGTAATTTGGATAAGCACAATAATCGTGGATCTAAATAAAACAATTGAAAGAACCATGGTTCTTATTGATGCAGCTTAATTTAGAAATAGGTGAAAAAATCGTATATCAATGCAGCCCCACAGCTCAAAGTAGCCCCACCTCCCCCTAAATCATCACAAAACCATCTTAAAGTTGAAAATTGTTCAAGAAGAGGGTTTCAAAAAATCATGAACCTTTTAATTAATTAATTAACCAAATCGGGTGAAAATTGGGTCTTTGACCTTGAATAATTCAAGATGGCGATTTTTCCAGTGAAAGGTGTCTAAGGACGAAATGTTCAGCTGGACGACCTCCAAAGCATATCCAAAAATGAACGAAATGGCCAAGGCCAATTTTTTGCAAAGTTAGAAAAACCTCATTTTTGACGTATTTTAGGGGGATAGGGGACGCATGAAGAGGGAGGGGAAAAAACTAAAGAGATTACTTTCGAGATAATTTCATTAGACAAGGGGTCATAAGACTGAAAGTTGATATCTCTTACCGTTTGAATTTTATGAGTCAAAATACTGAAAAAGTGCGAAAAACAGTAGGGGAAACTGGGGCACCACCAAACACGGGGCAGCATCAAACACTAATTTTTATTTCTAAACTACTTAGATTATTCCTATCATTTCTTCAGTGAACAAGCATCCCTATAGCGTCTATAAATTTCTATAAGTCTTGTCCTCTGAAGTCGAATATCTGATTAAAAAATCTCAGTGTTTGGTGCTACCCCGTGTTTGATGGTGCCCCAGTTTCCCCTATATTTAAAGTAGGCGTATTACCGTTACTTTACCGGTTCCCCACCGATTGTGACCGATGCAGTCGGGTTCAAAATTACTATACCTTTCAAAAAGTCCAAATTTAACCAAATCCGTTGAAAATTAGACCCTCCAGGGTGGTTTTGACCTTAAATAATTAAACATTGCGATTTTTCCGGTGATAGGTGTCTAAGAACGAAATGTTCAGGTGAACTACCTCCAAAACATATCCAAAAATGAACGAAATCGCCAGGGACGATTGTAAGATCATTCAAATGATCCTGTTTTTGGAGGGGTTATAAGGGGTGGGGGTAATTTGGGTAAGTTAGTACGATAAAGAATGTTGACTTTGGGGGGTCACCGAAGACAGGAAGTCAATATCTCTTACCGTTGGCAGCCAGGATCGAGAGAAGTTGAAAAAGAAAACACAAATGTGGAAAATGCTCTCTCGTGGTGTTCGAGCAGTTAAAATGAAAAGAGGAAAAAATAAAATTTACCCTTAACACATAAATGAGACTTTCATTTATTTAGCCACTTTCAGCTCTTTGTTTCATTTCATTTATATTTCTTTCTAACACAATTTTTCATTTCATTTTCTCCCTTTTCATTTGTTTTATTCAGTGGACTAGAACCATATTGCAAATCTGCAAAATGGTTCAGTAAATATCTGCAAATAATATTCAAAAATCATTTTAAAAAATCTGACTTTCAATGTCGATAAGCTTTATAAGTTATTATCATTTGAATATAAATCGTAAACGATTAACATTACTTATACTATGCAAATCAAGTGATTTTTAGAAAAGAAATTTACAATCCATATTAATAATTCCAAATTTCAGTATCTTAATATTAGGTCAAGTAAAAATTCTTAAGTCTTTTAAAGCTTTATTATATCAGATTTAGATCAAATATGCACCGTTTTGTTTGTTAATTTTTTATACATTTTGAAGGCAATTTCATAATTACACTTGAAAAGGATCACGTCTCTAAAGGTCTCTACACATTGGGAGCAATTATCTACCTACACCACCGACGTTTATTATCAATTTTTTTTAATCAATTTTTTATCAAAATCGCTTACAATGTGTAGACACCCTAACTGCCAAAAAAGAAACTTGACTAGCTCATTTTTAGAAGTCTTTCTTGAGGACAATTTTGCACCATCAAACACGTTTTGCAAATGCTTGGAAAGGTGATACTTTTTTGGTGCTAGGTCGGGACTATACGACGACTGCGATAGAACCTCCCATCTAAAAGCTCTCGGAGCTCCTGGAGCGCCATTAAAGATGTGTGCGGCCTGGTGTTGTCTTGATGGTCCACAACTTTGGCCAATTCTGATCGCTTCTGGTCGATCTCCTGCTTCAATCTGCCCAGTTTTTGACAATAGAAGTTCTAATTGAACATTTGGACATTGGGCAGTAACTCATAGTGGATTATTCCCTTCTAATCCCATCAAGCACACAGCAAAGCTTTTTTGGCCGTTAATCTGGACTTGGCAATCATCCAGCTCATCACGTTTAGACCACAATTTTCAAATATGGTCCTTGATGGCTTCGGCACACCTTTTAGATCAGGAAAATTTCATGAAATCAAAATTCACATCCCTTTCTCTCTCAAACGTTTTGCGTATGTCTATCTTATTCTTTCGAACTTCTAATTCGATTGAGCTAAATTTAATTTGTTATGATGTTTAAAAGAAGAAGAAGAGGGCGAAAGAATGTGGTAGACTGATATAATAGATTTGAGAAAGAAAGGGATGGGAATTTCGACTTTATGAAATTTTCCCGATCTGAAACCTGTGCCGGAGCCATGATGATCCATTTATTTTAACGAGTGGGGTAGAATTACAAATAAAATTAAATTTTTCTCAAGTAGATAGATAACTGTGCCTCTCACGGTTCACTAGACTACCGATTTTTTTGCAATGAACGCGATTTCGTAGCAAAAAAGTACCGGAGTGCTGATTTTTAGCTCCAGATCACCGCTCAGTTGACTCTGATAACTAATTATTCGCTGATAAATACACTGATAAATTCAGAACTGAATAAGTAGTGGTTTGTTCAAAATTCACTGTCTAATTCTATCTGAGTCTGATTCTCCCCCATTTTCCCCTAATATCATAATGTTTGTTTCACTTTCATATTGGCTATCTGACACAACCCTCAGTATTGTTCGAAACATTTTATTTTTCTAAAGTCATAGGTGTGATTGCCCTGTACCATTCACTTCTGCTATTTGCTGAAAAATTCTTCATGAATTGAAGAAAGTTTTTTACAGAATGAAAACTGCCCTTTATATCACGAGTCATACACCCCTATGTAACTATGTACGTATGTAATAAATACAGAGTGCACTTTACACTTGCTATGAAAAGTATCACTAACTAATAAAACTTTGAGTTTGAAACTAAAGTGTATTGAGGTGTTTTATTGAATGGTTCGAACCATAAAAACTATTAAAGTCTTATATTAATGAATTTGTGACGTGAAGCTTGTGCGATGGATATTGAGATCTTACAATAATATTTATAATTCAACTCACATCGTGTGTGGAAAGGTTAAACAGTGACAAAACTGATATTAAGCTGAAAAAGCTGATATTATTGAGAACTTTGACCGATTAATGTTGTTGAATTCTAGGAAAATAAGTCGATAAGCCGGCAGTGGCCGCAATTAAGTCATGATTTAAAGTTTGAAAACTAAAATTTTAATTCAATTCAATCAAAAAATATTTCATTGGATGAAAATTATCATATATTAATACAGAAAGAGTAATATATATAATAATATATCACAGGTCAACATAATTTATTTTAAATTTTATGATGAACTTTAATAAGTTCGGTAATAAATCACTATTGAATATCAGTGATCCATTTTACATTCTGCAATTTCAGGCACAATAAAATATTCTGCATTTTATATTTTGTTGCATTTTATTTGATTTACTTGTCGTTTATATCCTGAAATTTAAAATTACTTCCTTTTAATAATATACAGTGGCGGCCATAATAATAGAATCAGCTCCGCAACGACCACTATTTTACCATGAGCATTTTTGTTTATTCCAATTCGTTGAAATAATTTTCACATGGAAGTGTTTACCTATAAAAAAATTACCTTACGTCAAATAAGTGTTGTTTTGGCCGCTGGAGGTCTCTATTTTTCACAGAATACATCAATAGTGAAATTTGGTTTGAACATGCAATAGGACCACTTTTATTTAACACTAAACCTACCGACCGTTTTTGATAATTTTTCGGTCAAATGACAAACCGCGGTATAGGGTAAGATAACAAATTTGTCTTGGAAAAGAGCAAAAAATTAAAATTTAAACACTGAAAAATATATTACAGGCATATTTTAAGAAATTAATAAAGTATGATAGTGACATTGCACCGTTTAAATTTGTGTTAATTTTAAACCGGTCATTTTGACCGGGTCTTGGTAGGTTTAGTGTTAAATTAAAGAATGTGATCTATAAATCAAATAAGTTTAAATAAAGCCATATTTAGAAACCATAAATGACAGTTTTCCAGTTTTTTTGGCCGAACTGAATTTCACTATTGACGTATTCTGTGTAAAATAGAAACCTCTAGCGACTAAAACAACCCTCATTCTACGATTCTAATAATTTGAAGATTTCTACTGCAGAATTATATCAACAAATTGAGAAAAAATACAAAAGTTAAAAAATAAGAGCTTTGCAAAATAATTCTATTATTTTGGCCGCCACTGTATATTGTCGCTTGAATCAGCAATTGTCGTAACTTCCCCATTAGATTAAAAAATTTTATTACAATAGCGAAATACACAGACTATACAAGAATTGTTTGCACATTTGATAAGGAAATAACGACAATTACTCATCCAAGCGATGACACATCAATGACATAACTTGAGAAATCAATTAATTAATATGTAACCAAGAAATTAACAAAATGTGATTTTGTTTACACAAAGAAACGTATGACATTAACGTATTGTAAATATTATTTCAATATAGTAATTCAATTTTTGAATTTTTGATTTGAATATCTGCAATTTTATTAGTATGCGAAAAAACTATTAGTTGAATTTTTTTGGGGATCATTTGGTAAAATGTCTATAAGAATTTAATGATAGTATAGCGATATCAGTTGTAACATTCCGAACTAACTGCCCAACTTAACATTAATGAGTTGAGAATTCTCAACCTAATAGACGTAGGTCTGTCGAGTGATGCACTTTGACCCTGGACCTGACTAGGTCAATTCACAAAAAAATTACATAGTTATAGTTTTATGTTAGAAAAGTCCAAAAGTTAAATAAAATAAATTCATTGACATAAAAAGTTCTGTGTTTCGATATAGACAATTTCGAAATTTCGAACATCAATTTCTCAATGTTAGCTGGCTGATAATGCACGAACCTTTGAAATTCTGAATATCTTTATACTTTCCGTACAGAAGTAGATCTTGAAAAATTCGAAAATCTATTTGAAGATCCAAAATAGAGACTTTCTTACTTCTTGACAATTCCGCAAGGTGGCGGAAGTTACATCCTGTTCGAATTTCGTAGTGCTCAAGTGTCAAAATGTGTCGGTTTTCACATTGTTGTGAAGAAAAAAACAGAAAACTACGTTTACTGTTCTTGCCCCAGTTTTTAATCGCTCAATAATCACTGAGTAACTCTTTTGCCAGCTTTTTAGTGTGATATTTGATAAATTTTCCCTACCTTGTTCGAAAATTTAGTATAAAAATTCGAAATTGAATTTGAATTCTTCGAACTTCAACGACTTTTTGTGCAAATAGAGTTCCATTTACCTTTTATCCAAGACACTATTGGAGAATCAAAATCTACTTCTGTTTGAGCCCATTGCATTTAATGATTAAAAGTCCTCAAGTCCTTATGTTTTACAGTTCCGTCATCTGAAACGTATAACTCTGAAATGATCGGATCACCAGAAAATCATTTTAAGAATTATGTGTGTCATAAAGTGTTTCTGTACTGTTTGAGAATTATAAGCTAATTAAAATGGGATTATAAAAAACCTAAACTAACTCAATCTTATATCCTATTCTTAGTCTTCTCAAGTAGCATAGAATTTTTATTCAAGCTGCGATAGCTGTGTTTCTCTAAAGAAGATGACCTGCGAATGCGTGCAAGGCAGAATCACAGCTAAATGAATTGAAGAAACCTATTTGTAATTATATACAACCACTTTTATCAAAAAGGAATTCAATTTGAACTTTTTGCTTAGCTGTTTTTTTCTTCACTTCTTGTGATGACTGTGTTGTGTGAAAAATGAGATCTGTGAATGGTATAAAAAGTCCCTTCGAGTTTTTTTTTTTCTTCGGCACTTCCGAGAATAATTCAATAATATATCGAGTTGAGGAAAATCCACATTTTTTCCACTTTTGTTTACTTCCTCAAACCACCCGTGGATGCTTTTGAAACAAGTTGTTTATGGATGAAAAAAGAAGATAAGAAAAGAAAAGTTAAGTGTTAGTCACAGTTTCAATGTCAAAGTTTTCAGGAAGAATGAGACACCCCGGCAAACTTTCCACTCTTCAACTCATGCATTTGGAAAAGTGTACTCTCCAAGTTTTTACCATAAAGTTTGCTCTCCCTAAAGTTTTCTCTTTCCACCTCATGCCACTTGTGAAATCCATATCATCAGATTAAACTTTGCTCCGCACGGTAGAACAAATATTTTCAAAACATTAAAATTATTGAAATTGTTTAACAACGCATAGCGTGTCTCTTACCGGGAAAACAAACAAAATAACTATGGAGGATGAGTATTACTTTTTCGTTTTTTTTTTTTTAATTAAATCAACGAATTGAAAATTCTTCAATGGAATGAAAACGAATTAATATGTAAGGGAGGAATCACATTTATCGTCAAGTTCTAACTTTTACATACAACACCTCATCGTATTTAGTTAAATTTACTCATTTTATAATCAAAAGTCAAAACCAGAGTGATAATTCTATGATTTTTCGGTATCTCCATTTCCTTCACTCTCCACCCCTTGGGGCGCCATTATCATATAAGTTAAAGGGTTACGTGGATCTACCAGACTAAAACACAGCATATTTCCTTGACATCTTCTTTTAACATCATAAAAAAAATAATTCTAGCTCATACTCGTATAATGATACAACCGTACAACTATATTTTCTGATATTTTCACGGCAAAATTTTAAAAATTCATTCGGGTTCCAACGGCTGAATTTTTGAAATGAAAATTTCAGAAAATATAGTTTAAATGTTGTACCTTTATATGATTACGAATTGAAATTAAAATGAAAATTTGTTATGTTTAAAAGAAAGAACTTAGAAAAATATGGTGTTTTCCAGTCTTTTTGACCCACGTAACTCCTTCATAAGTAAAAATGAGATTGAAGGAAAATGTAATTACGGTGTTTCTTACAATTTTAGATATTTCACATCTTACGTGTTTGATTCATTGAGACCAAACAGTGTGAGATATCGACTGCTGGTCTTTTGTTACGATTTTTTAAGAATCTTCCAATTATTTAGCCCTACAGAAAATTAAAAAAATATATATATTTAAAAAAAACATAAGCGATAAAAGAAGAACAAAATTGACAGTATTTTGGCAGAAAGGGTCAGAAAAATTCAAATTTGGCCAACAAAAAAAAAATTGATCAGTAAGAAGAGAATTTAGTTCGTTAAATTGCTAACTTGGTCAATAAAAATTAATCTAGGCAAAATAGGAAATTTGATCAATAGACATTCAAGCTAGTCAGTTACTTCAAATAACCAGTAGAAATTCCATTTGTTCAGCAATGAATTAAATTTTGGTTGGTAAAAAGAATCTCTCTTGGACATTTTCAGTAGAAAATTCACATTTCGTCAATAAAAGATCTTATTTATTCTGTAAAAAAAATCATATATTAATAATTTTCAAAGTTTTATCAAAGGGAAAATTAAATTCTTTTTCTCTAGAACCAGCTAAAATGCTAATTGCTAATTGTCTAAGTCGAGCTCATATTTTTATAGATTTAAGTTTTTACTGACCGAAATTGATAATTTATGCCTCTGGCACACCTTAGATCGATAAAAAATTATTAAATCAAAATTCGCATAGCTTTCTTTCTCAAAATATTTGCATAAGTCAATCCCACTCGGTCGGGCTCAAAATTGGACTGAACTAAATTTAATTTGATGTGATGTTCAAAAGAAGAAGAAGAGTGCAAAAGAGTAGGGTAGACATACGCAAAACTTTTAAGAAAGAAAGGGATGTGAATTTTGATTTCATGAAATTTTCCTGATCGAAAAGGTGTGCCGGACCCGTTACTTAATAAAATTGTTTTTTTCATTGACCTAAATTGGTTTTTTGTTAAACAAAATCGAGTTTATTATTCATTGATGACAATTAATTTTTTTATTGACTTAAATCGGTTTTTATAAATCCCAAAGTTCATTTAACTTTTTCCTGACCAATATAGCAGTTTTATTGGCTTTTAATGTATTATTAATACCTATTCAATATAATTTGTTAATAGGGTTTTATAGTAACGGACACTACTACATAATGTTATAAGAATAATCGTCGAAATTCTTCATTATTTCTCTCAGAAGTCATAATGAGTTAAACTTCAAACGTTTTAACACATAATTTTTAATTTTAGCCACAAAAGCTTCCATGTAAGGGAAAAGCGATAATAAATGGCTCATTAAATTCTCCTCAAGCTCTTAGCTCGATAATGTGTGTGTGTGGGAAAAAAATATTAAACATGACTTTATAGAAGGATGTGGGGTAATTTAACTGGTGGCCTCAGGGTGAAAATTTCCATTCTCACAACTAGAAAATTTTATCTGACACTTGTTGAGTTTATATTCCTATATCCTCATCAACACGCTACGTAGAGTTCGTCTTGTGATTAAGGCCACCCCAGCATTGACTCGTTGAGGGAGCAAAATACACGAGAAAATTATCTGGGCGAAAAATAAATTAGATGACTCTATTTGTAGAAGAAGATAAATGTATGGAGAAATGTGAGTAATTTTTGCATATTATTCCTCAAATTTTTCTTCTTATCTTTTCAGGATACGAAAGTAAATGTTGGAAAAGTCCACCGAATCCCAGATGGAATACTTAAGGATTGTTCTTGGAATTGTTGTAGTGAGTGGTAAGTTCATCTTCATCCATTCATCCGAAAAAAAAATCTGTGTTTACATTATTTCGAGATTGGCTTATACAAATTACTTGCAATCATTGAGATCCTTGATACGCTATTACCCTTGAGATATAAATTCTACTCAGGATCTATTTACCCAAAATCAGACAACAGCCTTATCGATTTCTTTCTCACTCAGGAAAAATTGTATTGTAGTTTTTA
Source organism: Phlebotomus papatasi (assembly GCF_024763615.1). Taxonomy (NCBI): domain Eukaryota; kingdom Metazoa; phylum Arthropoda; class Insecta; order Diptera; family Psychodidae; genus Phlebotomus; species Phlebotomus papatasi. The sequence goes on along the minus strand of NC_077222.1, from coordinate 95,785,594 downwards.
CAATTCATGTACTTTAGTTTATTGTAATCTTGTACAAAGTCTTTTAAAATTTTCTAAGAGATCGGCGGGTGCCCCTCGGGCCATGTGATTATCCCGGTATTCTTGCTCCAAATTGAAATGCATTTTTTAAAATTATTCACTAATCGAAAAAAATGTTAGCAACTAATTTGTCTGTTCCTTTGTCTTAAGTACTTCTAGTGATTTATTAAGAGGTAGGCAAACTAAATTTCGGTTAGCTTGCAATTTCGTCCACTTGTTTTGTTCCTTAAATTCCAAAAATTTTTGGTTTTTGCATACTCTAGAGAGGTTATACAATAAAAAAAAAACAAAAAACATCGCTTTTTCGAACGAGATGATGTATAAGAGACTTTGAAAGAATTCCGAAAGACCAAGCAGCTATAAGAATCAAGATGGCCGAAATATTACCCAAAGCTACGTCTATATTATTATCAATGTATATTTTTTATTTTATTTTAAAATGTATTATGAAAGATTTTAGAAAGTACAAATACAAAGACTCCTTAAGAAGAAGTAACAAAAAGAATCACTTTGTATTAAAAATATTACATTTCAAACTTGGTTTTGGTGTTTGCCTGAAACTGTGTCGAAATTTAGAATAATTACCTTTCGCCTAAATTCTCAAACCTCTATGCATTCTTCTGGGGGTATTTTTGGAATACATTTGAAACATTTTGGATGATTTGTTTTATTGCTGGATATGTTTTTGAGGTTGCCGACTTTTTAATAATATATGGTCGAACGAATACCTGTTCGGCAATGACCATCTATTGGCGATTTCGTCAAAATATTGAAATTTATTTATTGTATTTAATAAAATATAGTTTTATGACGTTTTTTCATTAATTTATCTCTTCCTGTAAGGATTGATGTTCAAATTTCGTATCTCAAATGGTACAAAATAAGATGCCAATAGGTCATAATTCATGATACGATTTCTTAAAGCGCCAATAGGTACCCATTCGATCCTAATATGAAATTGACTTTCAAGCATTCCTTCTAACAACTTCTCAAAGTTAAAGGTTAAACAGCCATACGCGTATATTTATTAACCCATTGATACATGCTTGGATTCTTTGGAAAGGTTTGAAATCCCAAACAAATCAGAATGGATATTAAATACGTGATTATAAATCGATTTTAAGCATTAAAAATAATTTTGAAAAAACACTAACAAAATGAACTTAAACAGTGCACGCCTTTGAAAAAAATACTGCGGGAAGGGAGAGTAGAAAATTTTTCTAGGGAGCCATTTAAGCAACTCCAAAATCGAATAAATATTATAAAATTTCTTTAATATTCTTCAATGATGAGTGTTTGGGTGAATTTATGTGGAAATTGTATTATTTTGCGTTGAAATAAAATTCAATCAGAGCGAGTGATACAAAATCCTCAAAATTCTAAAAGTTCACCAAAATAGAGCCAAAATTTCTACTTTGACAAGGATTGGATATCATTCGCCCTAATTGCGGCTTTTTTGCTCTTCAATTTATTAAAAAGTATATTTTCCGGAAGGACAATTTGGCTTGAAACAGCAAAATGAGAATAGCCAAAGCGGGCAAAGAAATTAGTGGCGTACGCAATCAGTATAGGGAAACTATACTAAATTTTGTACAGGTTGTAAATAAGATTTATAATAGTAATCATAATCGCGTATCACTTACCACGTTTGAGGTTCATTTTGGTTCAAGTTCTCTGTTCCCATTATTCTTCTTTCTCGTATCACATCTAGTCCTTCTGTATCTAATTCTACCACATTCTACTATATTATACGTTATGCACTACCTCTTACATGTATATGAGCACCAAAGTTCTGAGTATCAAGTGTGAAATTTTTAATACAATTTAAATATTTTTGTTACATTCTTTTCAGAAGTGTTGGTTGGATCCTTTTAGAAAAGTTTATCGTCTTTGTTTACTCTTAAAAATTAATAAAAAATATTGACATTCCTTTGTATGCAATATCGCACACCAAGTTTCTCGAAGTGTCTTCCTCCTCCGAAACTCTTCCATGGCTTTTTCCACAGCATCTCGTTTATAATAAAGCTACGTCTTTTTGTTTCTTTGCCATTGTCCAACCTGTAGATAATAAAAAAGGAAAATTCATGAAATTTATAGGAAGATAACAAGTGTCCGATATTGAAATCTGTCCGAAATTTCAAACAATCCTCCTGAATTATTTGTGGAAAAAATATTTTATATTAATTTCAGGTTTTCTAAAATTTCAAATTCATGAGTTTAGAACATTTCGCATCAGCATACGACCCCCCTTTTAATAACAATAAGCTTAATTGACTTTATTTCTCAAAACTCTTGCTGTATTATTAAGTGAGTTATTTGATCATTTATTTATTGTATCGTTAAATACTCATCCATTAGATAACATGAAAAATACCATAATAAGCCCTTTAATGCTCGAAGCAGGAGGCTTCTACATCAAAAACCGAAAATCCTCAAGCCATTCAAATAAATTGCAAATATTTCTTCTCCCCTTTTTTACATCATCAACTTTCCACCACGCACTTAGCCCCTTCGCATAAAGTTGACAAATACGTCTACACTTTTTCTTGGCTCCACATCCTAGGTCCTTTATCCTCATTTCATTTTCTTACTTATATTTTCTCCTCGACTCCTTCTTTTTTTTATCTTACACAACATAATTCTAGCTATTTTTCGTTATCAAAGCAGAATGAGATACAGTCTTTATATGTGCACAAGCCCATGTTGTCTCGATGAATAATATTTTCAGGGTAAGAAAACCACCGAGCATTCCATCAAGACCTCATGAAGAGGACCTAATTCTACCCCTAGAATGCTATGTAGATTGGATATTTAGGTATACACACGCCTGATATATCTTTAGTGCGTCTCACCTAACACAAGAGTCATCTCCACTTAAAGTGCTTATGAGTGGTCGGCTTGAAGTGAAAAATAGATATTTTATTCATGAATTTATGTACCCATCCCTCTGTAGGTTTCAATCTCTTCAGCATCACATTCACCACACTCTCTGCAGCTTAGTGAAAATCCATGAATCTCTATAGTTTGGTGCCTCTTCTGGCTCCCCAACTCAGGGAGCTTCCAATTTGATGGGAATAATGGATATGGGTAGTTGAGAATAGGACACGAAGTATAAAGCAAGAGGAATGTGCAAATTGTGTTCATAGCTTTTCTCCATAGAATGTTACATTTTCAGTTTTCCCCAAGAAAAAAGAACATATCCAGGGACGAATTCATTTTAGTATGGTCTATCTAAATTTCTAATCTATAATCTTACACTTTTGTAGCCTGAAACTTCCCTATAACATTTGGCCCATAAGGATGTTTCATTAGGCGATAAGTGTACTTCCCTGTAGCAGCGCAGCTAATTTGATGAAGATACTGTACCTTCAACTCTGACTTCCTTTTCCAATTTCTTCCCGTTTCTCATTTTTGAGGCATTTTTCTATCCTCTCATGCCACATTTTTCGATATTTCTTATAGTTAAATTCGTTAAATTCTCCACAGGATCGTCTGTAGAGTTATATGAATGTGATTCAACATATCTTGTAAGTTGATTCTGAACATTCTCATTCCTGAAGGAGCAATTTCCTCCTTCTTCCCATATTCCCACATGGCGTCAGCAAGGACTTGTGCTGCGAGACAGGAAGATTGAAAAAAAAGGGATGAGCCAGAGAGTGAAAAAGCAAATTCACTTCTTGGTAGAATGTGTAATCGCAAAATAGAACCCCATTATTACGATTTATGTTATCCAAGCTTAATTAAGATTATTTACTAGGAGTATAATCTTACCAAGAAGATCACTATATACTCTGTACCAGATAAAAAAATATTTCCCAACTGGTATGTTGGTCTTAAAGTTCTTATTTCAGTAGAATAAAGACTAGAACAAAGAGTTGTTGGTTTTGAAAATAAACTTTCTAAACACCGATAATGAGTATGGGAATTTCTGAATGAATTTACACCTGAGATTCTCATTATAAACTTATTATAAAGCCCAATTGTGAAACATTTAAAAGTTTTAATTCTAATGATAGCTATATTGGCCAGACTTACTTAAGACGTTTCAACTTAATTTTTAAAAAAAAAATGGGAAAGTGATACTGAAACTTTTCCAAAATAAAATTTTGAAAGTGCAATATATCGGGAACGTACAAACGGATTTTGAAAAATGGTACTTTTTCGGGACTAACAAATAAAACTTTCTGGCAAACAGTCCGAAGACTCAGATGGAACAAGAGCAATTCTACCCAAAAAGTAACATCCACGAAAGCAAATCATCTGATCGTAGAGGAAAAGGTCTTAAGTCGCTGGAACTTCTCAGAATTCCTCAACCCTCTGCAAGGCACTGATGGTAAATTAACCACAGGTAAAGGCCAGGGAAGACATTAGTCCTTCAGAGAGTGAAGTCCTGTTTGTGATCAGAAATGACTGCAGGAATTGATGAAATACGTCCCTAAATGCTGAAATTCATGGCTACAGCAGAGGTCAAATTGGCTTACGCGTGTCATTAAGGTGGCTTGTCAAAATTGGAGAGAGCACCGAAGGACTGGCAAGTTGGCGTAAGCATACTCATATTTATTCAAGAAGGGAAACATAAAAAGAGCTCCAAAATTCTAGGGGAATTCCCTATCTGAATTTTCCCTACAAAAAGATAGACAAAAAGAGACATAGTCGAGCCTAGAGCCTAGACTAGGTAAGGAACAATGCAGTTTCAGACTTGGTAGAATCACCACGGATCAGCTTTTTACCCTGAAGCTGATTGTCGAAAAGGCTTGGGAGTATGCAATTTCACTCGTTTCCACAATGATCGTTTCTTGCAAAAAGTATAAGTCAGAGTACCGAGAGAACAACTTTGGGTTGTACTGCACTGCACGAGTACGGACTGGATGAGGAATTTAAGGCAGCCATACAGTCATTGTACAGAGACTGTAGCAGCTCTGTTCGTGTAAACGGATCCAAGTCGGAAGGTTTTTAAGTGAGTGTTAGACTGTATCAGGGATGTGTCCTATCACCATTGATATAGAGACAAGATGATAAAGCGCAATCGAAGGCAGAATGCGATTCGTATTGGGGATTTCAGGGTGAGCCATCTCCTCTTTGCAGATGATTTGGTTCTTTTTGGATCCTCCGAAGAACAGCTTCAGGGCGCACTTGACCGATTTGTAAATGTTTGCATGTAGGGGAAACTGGGCACGACCAAACATGGTGTAGCACCAAACACTAATTTTTATTTTCAAACTACTTGGATTGGACTATCTCGAACATTTCTTCAGTGGACAAGCATCCCTATAATGCCTATAAATTTCTGTAAGTCTTGTCCTCTGAAGTCGAATATCTGATTAAAAAATCGCAGTATTTGGTGGTACCCCGTGTTTGGTGGTGCCCCAGTTTCCCCTATAGAGGTGAACGTGGATAAATCGGAGATCATGGTAATCTCCCGACAGCCTGTACAATGCACTCTATATGCCAGTGAAGCCCCATTGAAACAGGTGATGGTAAGATGGACGCAGAATTCTCGTCGCAGGCCAGGCTTCTGCAGTAATGAGGGAGCTTAGTCATGGCGGAAACGTGATGGGGAAGACCGAGCTTAATCTTTCCGCTAAATTGTAGTTTTTTGAAGCTGTATTCATTCCTATTCTCTCCCATGGTAATGATGAGGTTTGAGTAATGATCGAAAGTGTAAGATCGCGAATTCAAGATGCCGAAAAGACGTACCTCTGGGCGATTCAGAAAATTACTTGTCGAGATCGAGTAAGGAACGTAGCCGTTTGTGAGGAGCTAAGAGTCGAGAAGTTGCTTCCTTGAGTTGAAAGATCACAACTTCGGTGGTATGGTTATGTTCAACGCATGAATGAAGAAAGATTCCCCAAAAAAGTTATGCAAGCCATTGTGGACGGGTCTCGACTTTGGGGCAGACCTAGTACAATATGGCTGAAGCAAATTCAGTGCCTAGGTCTAGGTGCTCCTTGAGATCGAACCCGAACATATTCTTGAAGTGAATGAGGATCGACATGCGTGGCTGTTGATCAGGAAGTCCTGATGAAAAGATTCAGCTCCTTTTAAAGAGGAGATAATGCGTTACTATATGGCTGACCGAACCCAGTTTTGGAATATTCAAAGCATACAATTTTTAAATATAAAGTTGATCTGAAATGGTTAATCAAACCTCAGCATTACAATAGCTGTTATTCAGAAGGAATTAGATTTGAAATAATTTTGATCAGCAATAAAATATAAAATTTTAAGAAAAATAAATCTCTTCGCTAACAGAAAAAAGCATTTGGACTTAGAACTTTTCCGAGGGGCCTCAGTGGATCAGTAGATAGAGTAGTGCTCCTATGACTGTGAGGTCTCGGGTTCGAGATTAAGCAGCTACGGTTTTTACCGCTGTTGTATTATTCTTGAATTCGTCTAGTGAATTATTGGAAAAGTAATATCAATGCATTGACAATGAACCGTCTAAAAAAGAGAAGTTGGTATGAGAAATAAGTTTCGAGATATAGAGTTCAGTCAAATAAAAATACACATTCACTGCTCAGATCCACAAACCGAGGCTGGTCTACCGTGATATAAAGCGGTACTGTATCAGAACGCACACGAGGACTGTGATATAGAGCAGGTTTACCAGTATAGGACAGATAGAGCTAATAAAAAATAAACAAACATTTTGAATATTGATTTATTCAATCAATATTAAAGAGTTTAAAAACAGTTTTGACAAGATTACATCAACATGGTTTTCTAGTTCGTTTAATATTCTAATTGTGTCTCTTTTGCCATGATAAACATTAAAATATCGAAACCACAGCGATTTCATCCATATAAAGCTAAACGTATTTACCTTTCTAACATTTAATTTGCACTAAATCTAATGAAATTATACAAAAATGACCTTTCACATTCAGATTTCGAGAGTCATATTAGTTTAGTAAACGTTTCGACTCATATGTGGTATTTTATAAAGATAAACAAATTAGAAAAATTGCATATTCCCGTTTTATATTCAGTCCTTGATAATATCGTCTTCGAATTTATAGACAGACCCAAGTTCTAATACTAAAATGTATACATAGTGAATAAAGCACATAAAAATAAAGCGCTCAGAATATCTAGTGGGAAGATCATTAAAGAGATATTTTCCTTATGATGACTACTGGGCATTTATAAAGCAAGTTCAACAATTTAATACGTTTTCCATGTGTCTATCGGCAACTTAACCAACTGTAGAGATACTGAACAAACGTGCCGAAAGTTCGCAAGGCTCACCCCTATTGAATTGAATTGAATTGAATTTTTTTTTTTTGCTTTTCGTCTCTTCCAACTCCAATTCATGAACTGATATGACTTTTATTAGACAGAGCAATCTGATATTATTTTATTTATAGGACTTTTCGTTTCTCCAGTCACCCTTCTTCGGAACATCCTCAATGGTTGAAAAATCCATTTCTTTGCTATACTTCCTACATCTTATTCTTTACTCTATAAGTCCAAGAAACTTCACTCTCAGACACAACTCTTGATCTGATTCAGAATTGTTTCCACACACATACACACAAACCAAATTCAATTTATCCAGGCATTTTCGCATGGTTTTCATCGGAAAATTCAAGCAAAAACTTTTGCATTACAATCTTCTCGTCTTTCACACCCTGTCGAAAGTTTTATCAGATAAAACGTGTGCAAAAGGGGACATGAGTACTTCTCAAGACTCTGTGTTTTGTGGTGGAAAATTCAACGGGAAAGCTTTCACCGGAATCAATTAGGTGCACTTAAAACTAAAGTGAGCTTTAACAAATTTACCATTTTTCAGTGAAATAATGCAACTATATTAACTCACATAAACTTCATCTCTTCACCAAATGCAATTTTAGTATTTGACAAGCTGTACGTACATATATAATGAGAGTTTGTAAAATAATAGAGTCCATTTTCATGTCCCAGCACTATTCAAACGAAAATTTGTGTGGGTGACCGGTCTGGGATTTGTGTGCTGTGTGTATTCAGATTGCATAACACTCTGTTTGTCATGTAATTTTATACAGAATCTTCCTACCATATCTATATGCTTTTACCAGTACTGTTTGTGCCATATCCTCAATTTCAGATTGAATAACCATCCCGCTGCTCTTCCGTTACCAAACCATCTCCCATTTGCCCTTTACTTTCCCTCTCCTACTATGGTCCCGAGACCACCCCAACTAAGAGGATATACAAAATATATCATTCCACCATTTTCTACTCATGCACAAAATCCTGACAACAATTCACATCCACACACACGATGTCCATTAGGTCAAATATAATGGCATATTAAACTCAAGAATGAAAATTCCTTTTGCAAAACTTATGAATCACTGAAATTGCATTCGCATTCTTCTACGGATTTATTGTGGGGGAATTCTTCCAGGAATGAAAGAATGTGTTATTTAACTACCATGAACAAATATGTAGGATTTTTCTTTTGAATTTATAATAAAAGAGAAATATGTCTCTCCTCCATAAAACAAATGTTAAGAGAATACACATAACGAATAGAGTGAATTTTTTTTTAAAAAAAAAATCACAATGAAACTTCTGACAGCAAGAAACTGAATTCATGTGATAAATGTCACAAAATAGAGCAAATTATTTGAATTCATTACATTTTCTACCAGTGAGTGTAGTTTGGGGCAGTTTGACACAGTCCAATATTTTAAGGCTCGAACTCAAAGAGCAAGCTGTATGGGAAACTGGGGCAGTAGTAAACATACCTATGTTTACCTATGTTGATCATTTCTTCACCTCTGAAGTCCAATATCTGATTAAAGAATCGCATTGTTTACAACTACTCTATGTTTTCTACTGCCCCACTCTTCCCTATATATTGGATAATTGCATAAGTTCGTGGGACTTTTTCACGCTGGTCCTTAACCCTTTAACGACGAGACAGTTTTCGCACACCGAAAATCAGTAATAAAAATGAAACCAACGAACAAAATCAGTAAAAGCCAACAGAGTCTGATTTGGTCTATTTTTGTCTCTATGAACGATAGGGACAAAAATAGCCTAAGAATTTAAGTAATTTTTCTAACAATACTAATGAATGATAATATTCAATCTAATGAAAAATAATATGTTTGAGTATTGTAGGTTTTTTTCACAAAAGGGTTTTGCTTAAAAAAATTGGAAGTATAAAAAATATAAAATTATTTTTCATTATAAGAATTTAAAAATTCGTCATTTTTGAGCTTAAAAATTTACTATGTAGCAAATAGCTGAAGACTTTCAAAAAATATCCTAGATTCCTTCAACCTTCTACTTTGCAATTACGTACACACATAAGGAAAAGGTAGCTTTAGGTAGTCAGGAAAAATTATTTTCTTTATGGGACACCAGTGTTCCAATCGTCCTTAAAGGGTTAAGGGGTATCCTGTAGCTTACCTCCACCATTCATGTTTACTCTTTTGCTTGTATTGAAAAGATTATAGTATCTTACATCCCTCTAATGCCAAGTATCCTTCAAATAAGTCGATATCTCCTTTCGAGGACCTTTCCAAAATGTGGGACATAAATGTACATTTGCAGCATTTAATGTTAGGAGATTATTATTATTATTATTCGTATCGAGATATTTGTACAATGTAATCATGTTATATTGATGTTTTATCCCGTGTTGGAAGAATCCGCTAAGTCTATTTGTAAGACCGCCCAGGAGCGCCTTCCCCGTGATGTGGATGCTTCTTCCATGCTCCCAGAGTTTTTTGGGCAGTGGCGGTGCATTTTATTACCTTATATCACAGTGAAAATGTTTTTTTTTTTTCTTTTTCTAATCATTCAGATCTTTGCACCGGGCGGGACTCGAACTCACAACTGTGAGAGTCGAGTCAGAGATCTCATCCGCCCAATAACCAACGGTGTTGCCCATTGCGCCATTGCGACTGAGACCCCCAGTCGAATATTGGATTTCAGTGATGAATTTCCACGGAAAAGTATTTTGGGCGTTTATTTAGATCAAGTTCTTGCTTTTAAGAATGATTAAAAGATGCCTTGGAAAATTTCGAAATAGGATTTATTTATACTTCGAAACATCAACTCCATTTTAAACGGCCTCTAACATTAATGGCAATATTGTGAGTATCCTATAGAAAAAAAACTGTGGATAACAATTGAACAGATTGTTAGGATGTTGGACAATAATAATTCGATTGTATTTCGCTATTTAGGAAAGTTTTGACACGTTTAATACGTTAGAATATAACATTCTGATACTTTAGAAAAGCTCTGATACGGTTTTGAACGTTTTGACACTCATAGATCATGAATATCACATGACCTAAAAGTCGATTGTCATGGACGTTCCGTCCGTCATATAACCTTTTCTAGACAGAGAATGGAGAGAGTTTAAGTGGTCCGATACTTCATCGTGGAAACGGGATCCAGAAGAACTGTTAATACCTCTGGGGAATTGAATACATAGAAGAGCCTTCCCATTAAGGTTTAGAGATATCGACAAGCGGTTTTTGGCAAGGGTAAAATGTCAATCGGCGGCTAGCAATAAATGATGTGAAATCTACCCCCTACTGCAGTTTTGAAGCACCCTCAAATCGTGCATTCTCAATAACGCAGTCCATATAACATCTATCGATCTGAAATTTAACTGGGCCTAAGAGCTTTAGATTAAAAGAAACTTAAGCCCACAGACCCTACTGTGCCCCGAGGTATAATATTAATAATAATAATAATAGTGCTGGCACAACATTCCATGGAGGAACTAGGTCTTCCCGTAAGGGAAACACGCGTTATAATTTTTTTCTTATACAGGATGAGGTTCTCAATCCCATGCCACGTAGAATTAAGTGCAGTAAAGCTCACTTGATGCAATCCGAACACCTTTAACGCCAGAAAAATTTCTGGTGACCTAAAGGGAATTCGAACCCGTGCTTAATGGGTCAAGTGCTCTACCATTTGACCCATTAAGTGCATGACTACATAACGAGGTATAAGGAATCAAAAAAGTCATTTTAAAACGACCTACCTATATATGACCGGAAAAATTTCGACATCAAATTTTCGAAGGTAGAAGTTCAAGACACCTTTGACTGCCAGTGGAAATTTTGTTTCACTTCAAAAAAAAAAAAACAAAAAAAATTTTTTTGTCTTGCCCAAAGCTGGAACTAAATTTTCACTGGCGTTCGCTGGAGTAGAGTTAGTAAATTTCATGAAATTTCCGCCTAAAGCAAATGGCGACTGCTGTGAAATTTTTGAAATTTTACCATCTCTAGCTGGAGGTGAACTCATAAAATATGCATCACACAAGTTCAATATCTGAACTCCAAAATTATTTCAGAGCTTAGAATAGATTAAACGATTAAAGTATAAAGGTAAAATTCTCTTAAAAAAAATGCAATGTATTAACAATTGCAATTTTGTGTAATTTTGCACATCTTTTTTAAGTTATCTATAGTCATTTCACCCATCTATAACAAAAGCCTAAATTCATTCGTCTTTTAAAAGTTTTCGCAAAGATCTAATATTCAAGGTGAAATACTTTAGAAATTATTCATTTTTTAATTCACTAAAAGTTTCAAAAATTTCCATAATCCTAAGATTTGTAAAATTACATTAAACAACAGTGTTCAGGCACCCAAAAATGATACATAGTATATCTATGAGTGTCAATCCGGATGAATAAACATTAAAAATGTATGATCAATTTTGGAAAAATATCCCATACGTTTTTCCACGATTCACGAATGTGCGTTTGCATATTTTATCCAAATTTTTATTCAATGAATGTATTCAGAATCACGAAAATGGTGTCAAAATCTAAAGCGATATACTGCACTGATAGAAGTTTTCAACCATTAAATGCATAATTCATTTACAAACACTTTTTACTTGTTGTATAATTTGTTTTCCGTAGATTAAAGCTTTTATGTTATGCATACAAATTTTTTGAGAGCTATATTATGCAAAAAACTTTATTGCTGACATTTCATAACAATGCTTAACTAATATATAGACTTTATTGTGTTTTTATATGCCTTTCAGCTATTCAAATTTATTGGGATAAATGCATTTAGAGATTACGATTTAGTGCCTTTTAACTGATTATTTGTCCGCGACGGGATTTAAGGATGAACAACAAAAATAGAAATTGTGAATTAAAATAATTTCTCTGGCTAAAATATGAATATAAATTATTCTGTAACTACCTATGAAAGGATATATGGCTTTTTGTAAAGAATTGAGTTTCATAATATGAGGCGGGTATTGAGAAAGTGAATCTTTTTATACCAAACCACTCTCTTGTAAAGCCTCATTCAAGGATGTTCTGGCGTGGGTGGAAAAAAAAGAGATACATAACATTGGATAAATGGGAAACCTTTCATACGTTTAGAGAGAAAATTTTCGATCCTTCATGAATCCATCCTTTTATGAGGCCGTTCTTGACGCTTTATGTTCTTGAATGTATGTGGTGCGGCAACATTTTCCGCTTCTCCAGATTAGATTCCCAGGTTTTATGGGCAACACGGAAAGCGTTATATGAGTTTACCCGGATGATGAATAGAATGGCTCCAGGACTAAATCAATATATTAATGGTTTGGGTTGGGAATGGAAATATGGCTAAAACCAAAAGAAGGGATTTTCGCACATATACAAAGATAATGGATTAAACATTAATATCAATTAGATGACTATCCTGTTTTTGGCATTATACACCATTCACATCAATTGCATGGTGATTTATGTAAATTTAATACCAAAATGAGATGTGTTTTATATGTGGAAATAATCAAAAGTTAATCAATCAATCCACTCAAGTAAAATCAATATTGTGCCACTTTGTTGGCTATATCCATGAAAAAAATATTTATCACTCGTATTAAAAAAAAAAGAACACCCAAAAATAGATACACATTTGCGCATCACAATATTGAAAGTTTTATGCATCAAACTTCATGTATGGGATATATTTTCAAATTGAACGGATTAATATGGGCATCAATATCCAAAAAGTGCCACATTTGCAATTTATTGCAATCATTTTACAGTCGCCGCAAAACTTTTAGAGTCTGCAATAAAAAGTCACTCTCTCCTAATTAAATAATCATGGTATCAATAATTTGGTGTATTTTTTTTTTAATTTTAAATTTAGATTTCTTTTACATCTGGAGAAATTCGACTTTTCACTCATTGAAATTAGGACGCTGAATATGCGCTGACTGTCATAATCATACTTCAGTAAGGTTCAAATTTATCAGTGAAGAAATAAAAACAAAAATAAATAAATTTAATTCAATTCAGAAGGAGATGTATATCCCTGATAATTTTGTTGCCAGAAAAAAATCATGACAATCATATGACCCCTGAGGAGGAATACCTCTATTATACCATTCAACAAAAATAGTAGCTTTTAATTTTTCTCAGCTGCATCAGATAAAAAATTAAAGCTAAATGACTGTCTAAATTCAGAAAGCGATTGATGTTTTTATTACGTTACAGTAATTTGGAGTACATGTCCTGTTTTTCTAAACTTTTCATTCACAAAGCCCATTCTTCTGGAGTTTTTGGAACTTTTACGCCTAATATCTTTTTTCTCTCGCACCGAATTCATAAACAAATCTCTCCTATTTTCTACGGTCCTCTGCATTTTCACACATTTCAAACACTGCATTTTCCAAAAAAAACACGATTTTTTGGAAACTTCGAGTAATTCTTGAATCTGTATTACTTCTCTACACCCGTCCGAGAATTTGCAGTATAAAATTGCTGACCGGGAAGTTGTCTGATGACGGCTTTTACGATTTTTTATCATCCATCAGAATGCATCCTTTAAGACCCTTCACAAGTTTATCATTCAACCTTCAGGCCCTAGTTTTGGTCACTTATAGCATTGCTCATCACTATACGATGAGCTGCTGGTTGGGCTTTGTAAGTAAGCAAACCGTTCATCTTCTTAATATCTTGTACCAGGCTGGATGAGATACCCATTTTTAGGCCACATTTCGTTTAGAAGCAGGGGAGTGAATCTTGAAGTACACAAGCATCTTTTTCTCCATTTGATGGTCAGAATCCCTCGTTTCTTACCACATCCTGGTTTTTAAGCAATAGTTTTGATTTCCTTGAATCGTAAAATTACGTTCCACACGGTCCCACATGAGTTCCCAGTCATTCTTCTTATTTGTGAATGCGTGAGATATAGATTTTCAAGACATTTTCTCCATTTTTCTTTAATTTCTCACCGATTATTAAACATAATTAGATGAGACTATACCATTAAAATAAACCTAATGAATGACACTTTAATATTTACAACAAATCATTCCGCACTGACACCAGGTTTTGACAGATTGATAAATAATTTGTTCAAATTTTATCGTGGACACGCTATATATCCCACACATTTGAGGAAAAAAGAAATGCAAATTTGGATGTCATAAAATTCTATCGACCTAAGAGGTGTAGAAACGGCAATAGTAAATATTTTGATCATTTATTTTTTCAAATTAAATTTTCTACTGACCAATCATAATTTAAATTGATCATAAATGATGTCACGTTATTCATTCGTTTTTCTTTAAATGTATTACAAGCCTAGAAACCAACTGATCTTCTGGGACCTCCCTCCAAAACACTCTTAAAGTTATAGGGGAGACTGGGGCAAAAAGTAACAAAACCGATATTTTTTTTTGAAAGCTACCCTAGCGCCCCAGAAATTTCTAATTAGCGCAGTTTTATAGGAAATTTACCGCTCTATAACTTTGTGAAAGTAATTTTCCTCTATTTTGTAAGTAAATACGTTTATCGAGCCGATTTCTAAAAGGTAATTACGTGACTATTCTCAAAACTGCTGGGGCAAATAGTACCAGACATAGGATATTATCACATTTTGATTCGCTTCATTACGGGCTTCCGTAAATTTGAAAAAAATACCAAGAGGATATATTTTCAAAGAAAATTTATTCATCTATACCTTTGTTAAATACCGTTTCCTCAATCTGAACGAAAAAAGCATTATTCAAGCTATTTTAGAAAAAAACACACAAATGACTGCAAATCGTTTGACCTATGCAAACAACAAGCGGCGAGACACAGCATTGACGTTTGTTTTCGCCTTGAGACATCAGAAATTACTTCACTTTTTGTTACTTTTTGCTCTTTACCTTTTGTTACTTTTTACCCCAAGTGGCCATTTTTAATAAAAGGATTTCTGGAGAAAAGAACCTTTGCGAAATTCTAAAATAGATAGCGGATTTGTATTGAAAGAATCCAAATTATTTAGGAAATATTCACCAGTGTATCAATTTTGGAAAATAAGTAGGTAATAATTGATATCTTCTGCAAGCAAAATATTTCAAAAATAGGGCTAAAAATTTCGATAATTTTTATTTTCCAAATTCCTTGTTTGAATTCTAAGAAATTTACGACATTGAAGAAGGTCTATGGAGGCTACCTGTAGAAAAAATTTTGAGCCGCTATCTTTTTTTATCTTGGAAGATATTGAATTTTGAATTTTTCAATTTGTGACTTTTTGCCCCAGTCTCCCCTCCTACAAAAAATAACATAAATTTGTTCCCTTTTAACCTGTCCAAAACAAAACGATGTTGAAGTCGTCTACAAAATGGTCTATGAGATTTTCACTGATTTGCATTTGCATTATGTATAATATAATAAACTTTATATATAATGTTAGACCGGTTAGACCATATTAGCAAATCTACATAAATTGAATAAATAACCCCACTGGCCGAGTTTAGGAACCTGTCAAGTACAGGGCACTTTATCTTACCGAAAATAAGTTTTTTTTATTTATGTTTTAGAAGTTGTATTAACAGATGTTCCATTAACAGACATGAACGATTCCTTCTATTAATTTTAGAAAGTTAATAGTTAAACAGCTCTAAAATATATATTTCATAGCAGATGGAGGCAAATTCCAATGTATTTGAAAGGCCTTTGAATTTCTTATAAGTCTAAACCGATTTCATATGAATTTCCATTAATTATTGTACTTTTCGATATAGCATCTAAGTTATGTGTTTGAAAATAACTAGGAAAAGGCTTTTAGGCTCCGCACACACCCTGGATTCGAATGATTGATTGTTTAATGGTCAAAGATTTGAAAAACAAACAAAACAAACAAAAATATTGTTTTATTTATTTCGATGTAACCGGGCTTTTATTGCCATTTTGTTCATTGTTCAGTTTACAAGTTTATTATTCAGTTTACAATGTTCGTGAAAAATGTCCATTCAGACACTTCAATCATTTGCACCGGGCAGGACTCGAACTCACAACTGTGACAGTCGAGCCAGGGGTCACACCGCCCAAGAGCCGAACGCTCTTACCAATTGCACCACGGACCCCCCAAAACAAAAATATTATGTTGTCTTTAAAATATTTAATTACAAGGGTTACATAATTAGACTAATGACGTGGTCCGTATTGCTTAAACCGTAAAAGAATCAGAGTGATCCTATTATTTTTGCAGCGACTGTATAATACATTGAAAGTTCCAGGTTGTTACACATACATACGTATTACGAGTGCAATGCTAATAAACAATTCCCTATGTGCTCACTATTCCATTTAGTAAATGAGTTAGATGCGAAATGTTCTTTTTGTGTAATTTTCAGATTTTCTCCGAACAACGCAGAGTATTATAATGGACGATGGCAGTACTTTGCAAGCCCCATCATTCCTACAAGAGCCATCATCGAGGCTTACGTTCAGCAATGATACTGGGTCTCAGATTTCATGTTCAGCACATGGAAATCCTCCAGCAATTGTTACATGGCTCCATAAAGATGGTTCGGTGGTGAATGCGGTACCTGGATTAAGGTAAGTGCAATGAATCAATAATCATTTTCCGAGAATACTCTATATACAATCTTCTTTACCCCAACCCTCGTATCTGTGCTACACTTAATGCTCCTTCCTGTTCCCTCTTACCCTGAAAAAAAAGATGGAGTGCATACAAATGGAAAATAATGTTGCGACATATCAACTCACATTTGCATAATACGCACCAATGCCATATATTACGATTCCCATGCAGATTTACAATTCCTCCTCAGAATGTCTCATCCTCTACTCTGCATTTGCACCCCTACAGCAACCAAGGGTTTGTGGGTGTTATTAATCACCCGCCACCTGACAAACATTCATGTATACCCCACTGACATTATGCAGACTTTGCATTTTGGTATTTCCATTCCCAATGCAATCGCATGCTCGTCGCATTGTCGCATGCAAGATTTAGGGGGTGTTACAAACAGCTCCCCACATACTCATCCTAAATATATATATTTTATTTAATATGCACCAGACATACATGTCATTTTGTACATTATTCAATACCTTAAAACTAAAACTTAAATAAAAAGCATTACCTATTATATTTCATTAATCAAATTAATCTTATCTAGGTATTCATAAAGTTTTTTTCTCAAATTTAGCGCTAAGAATAATTTTTAAGTCACTAGTTTTCAAAATATTGTTTCTCTCACTTTCAAATTTTTTACATTTACTAAGAACATGCTCCACAGTTAATGTGGAATTGTCACAGTCACAAACAGGTGGTAGTTCTTTCTTCATTAGATATGAATGGGTTAATCTACTGTGCCCAATTCTAACTCTATTGAGAATTACTTCATGTTTTCTAGGCACATCATCACTATACTTATATCCATAAGGTACATCACAGATTCGTCTAAGTTTATTTGTTAAAGGAGTTTCCGTCCATCTAAAATTTCGTTGTTTTTTGAACTGATTACTGATGAACAAGGCCATATCCTGATAGGTACACAAATCTGTATCAACTTCATATTTTTCTGTAGACTCTTTTGCAGTCTTGTCTACCAATTCATTATTGTGGATCCCAATATGACTTGGAACCCACATAATTGAAATATTTGGATAATTATCGGTAAGAATATCCCTGATTTGAGAGATAATACTACAGTTAGTAGAAGTGTGGCATATAGCATTAACTACTGATAGGCTATCTGTTAAAATCAATCTTCGTTCAAACTCATTCAACGGTATTGAACACGCTTCAAGAACTGCCAAAGCTTCTGCTGAGTATACTGAACACACTTCAGGTATTTTTTTACTAATAACTATACCATTTGGTCCAACTACACCATAACCTACACCAGTTTGCGTTTTCGATCCGTCAGTGTAGTACTCGGAATAGCCTTCGTATTTAGCTCTTCTTTCTTGAAAAAGGGCTAGAAAAGCTACAGGATGCGTATCGTTCTTTTTGTGAGATGACAAACTTAGATCAATAATGGAATTCAAACTTTTCCAGGGTGGGTTTCTTGGGGTTTCAAATTGGATTATTTTTAAGTGTGGGGTATTAAGTTCAGATGATAATCTTTTAGCCATATTAATAAATGGTTCTGGATGTTTCATATCTGTTCTATATGATGAATTATGACATTCATTTGACAAAGGGAGTTTAGGAAGATGGTTCAGTCTGTTTAAATATTTATTACAAATCACTGATCTTCTCTCTTCTAGGGACGAAAAACCAGATGCAGCTAAAAGACTTTCGATGGGGGATGATCGAAAAGCTCCAAGAGCTGATCTAATCCCCGCACGATATGGAGATTCTAAAATTTTAAGTGTGTTTTGATTAGCTTGCGAATAAGCTTCACAACCATAATCTATACGGCTTAACATAAGGGAGTTAATAATCAAAAGAGTTTGTTTTTGTTTAGCTCCCCAATCTTTGGAAGAAATAGTTCTGATTAAATTAGTAACTTTGAAAATGCGTTTCCTTAATTCTAGTAAATGGGGTCGCCAAGTGAGCTTGGAGTCAAAAATTACTCCAAGTATTTTTGCTTCTGTAACTACTGAAATCGGATTGTTATATAGAGTTAGGTTTGGGTTTTGGCAAGATCTTTTTCGGCAAAAGTGTATAACTTTAGTTTTTTCAGATGAAAAAACTACACCGTTATTATTGGACCATTCTTCTATTTTATGTACTGTACTTTGCAGTGATAAATTTAACTGGTCATTTCTTGGGTTTGAAGAAAAAACTATTAAATCATCCGCGTAGAATAAATATTCCACGTCTACGCATCGATCTAAAATTTCAGTCAAGCTATGTATCGACACTAAGAACAAAGGAACACTTAATACAGAGCCAGTTATCATTCCATTTATTTGTTCATAAAATTGGGATTCATGCTGACCTACCATTACCCTAAAAATTCTATATGAGAGAAAATCCTGAATAATATTAAACATTGAGCCTGAAAGTCCCCATTTCGCGAGTTGATGTAAACAAAGAACTCGCCAGGTTTTTTCATACGCTTTTGTCATGTCAAAAGTGATACAAGTAGTATGAGATTTATTTTGAAGATTATTACTGATAAAATTTTGTAAATATACTGTATTGTCAGCTGTAGACCGTTTATTTCGGAATCCTGATTGTCTGTCTGATAAAAAATTATTTTTCTCCATCCACCAAGTTAATCGACGCACTATCATTTTTTCCAATATCTTACTCAGACAATTTGTTAGAGCTATAGGCCTATAACTCTTTGGATCCGTAGGGTCCTTACCGGGCTTTAGAATTGGGACAATATTGGCTTTTCTCCACTCGTCAGGATAGTGACCGGAAATGAAAATTGAATTAAAAAGTTCTAATAAAGTGATTTTACTATTAAAATCTAAATTTTTAATCATTGAATAAGTGATTGAATCCGGTCCTGGCGATTTGCCTTTTGCATGTGCGAGTGCATGTTCTAATTCATCATATGAAAATGGTTGATTTAGCTCTAGAACGTCAGGTGCATTTCTTAGTTCTATTACCGTTTGTTCTAAACTTTGTTTTTTCTCAAGGAAAGTTGCATTGTCAAAATTATTATCACAATTTTTATGAAATTGTTGAGCCAGTATATCGCAAATCTCCTCTGGTTTGGTGTAATAAGAATTTTCTCTTTTAATTTGGTGGATTGTGGGTGATTTAAAATTGCCAGATATTTTCTTAACTTTATCAAATACATCTTTCACTGGAGTCGTATTTGTAATGGTACTGACGTAATCTGTCCAAGATTTCTTTTTTGCTTCTCTAACCAAATTTTTAAATAAAAGTTTACTGTCTTTGTATTCATTATAATTCTCATCAGAACAATGTCTTTTAAATTTCCTAAGTTTTCGTTGACAATCTTTGTGAGCTTTTTCTAAATCGTCGTTCCACCATGGGACAATCCTTTTTTTGGGTTTTGCCTGAGATAATGGTATAGTCGCTTTGGCTGCGTTAGTAATAGTATCAGTTATAACTTGAACATTTTGATCAATTTGCAGATTATGAGAGTAAACTGATCGAAGATCTACCTGGTTGGAAAATCTGGGCCAATCTGCCAGATACTCCTTCCATCTAGGTCTTCGCATTGAATCTGGTCTATGGTCTGGTAAATTGATAAAAATTGGGAAATGATCGCTATAGTGATGATTTTCACTCACATTCCACTGCAAGAATGGAACTAGTGATGGACTACATAGAGATAAATCAATCGCCGAAAAAGATTTAAAACCAGGATGCAAATAAGTAAAAGATCCATTATTTAAGAGGAATAAATTGTTAGAATAAATGAAATTTTCTATCGAACGACCTTTTGTATTTGTATCTGAACATCCCCATAAAGTATTATGGGCGTTGAAGTCTCCTAAAAGTAAGAAGGGTTCAGGCAAAACTTCCAAAAGCGTGTCCAATGCCGAAATGTCAATTCGATTACTAGGATTTAAATAGATTGAACATATTGTAAGTCCTGATAACAAGGAAGTTCTGATAGCAACTGCATCTAAATTTGAAGGCAAAGAAATTTCAGTGAATTGTATTCCATCTCTAACAAAGATACCACAACCACCGGCAGCCGTTGTATGTAGATCCTTGTTAGAGATCAAAGTGAATCCTCTTAAGGATATGGACTTGTTCATAGTTAGATGTGTTTCTTGTATACAGAATATTAAATTATTATTATCTTTTGACATGGATTGAATATCAACAAAATTATTTTCAAGACCATTAATGTTATATTGAATAATTGACATAATTAAAGATTAATTAAATCAAAAAAAAAAAAAAAATATATATATATATATATATATAAAAATCAATTCAATTATTATATTTTATTTGAAAAATGACTCGGAACCGCACCCATGCTCACACCATCAGACGGGGAATCCTTCAATAGGATACACTGTGATGAAACACATTGCATCCATCCGGAGGAACCCCACCCAAAGTCGTGCAAACACAAATGCGATTCCGAATCATCCTTCAGTTTAGCGTGTGTCTGGATCATCCATGTCTGAATCACTATTATATAATACCTTATTTGCTGATGCAAGTAGATTTGCTGTCTCCCGCATCGTTTCTTCAATACCGGCGCCCTTCTGAGGGACGCCATCTCCGGATCCGGAGTCGGAAGGAATTGGTGCAGAGTGATGCTCTGTCCTTTTCTCAGTTGTTTCAGGCTGGGTATTCGTCTTTCCATGGAAGATGAATGGGCTAGATCTCTCCGCTTCTGCAGTGTCGGTCACATAAGGTCCCTCAGATGATCTGGATTTGAATGCAATTCCGGTTGCCTTGTTGTTCAAGTTTCCAATGGACTCATTCTCCATGTGCTCACCCTGAATAAGCTTTCTAGGATATTGCGCTGGGGGTTTTCTATTGCCACTATTGTCTGGAGAAACCCGGGAGTTGCTAGACACGACGTTGGCAAAAGAGGAGTACATCCTCTTCTTCTCCTTGAATTCCTTCTTGGCTGCAATATATGACACTTTTGTCATCACTCGGATTCTCTGGATCTCAAATTCCTCTTGGAATACTCTGCACTTCCTGTACCAAGATACGTGTCCCTCACCGCAACTGGTGCACTTTACTGGATGTGTACATTCTCCATCGTGTTTGATTTGGGAACAGGATCCACAGATTGCTTCTTTTCCTCTGCATTTTGAGTCATGATGACCATATCTTTGACATTTCTGGCACCTCATCGGGTTGGGGATATATGGCTTGATGTTCAATGCGTGGTAGTAAGCATTGATTGTCTTGGGAAGTTCTGGCTGGTTGAAGGTCACTATAAACGACCCGGTGTCTTTGAGCACCAATTTCCCTTCCTCGACGATTTTCCTTTTTATTCTCTTCACTTCAGTGATATTGAAAGCTGCCAGTTCCTTTTTCAGTTCCTCATCAGCGAATTTCGTAAATGCAAAACATGAGATGACGCCTTTGCTCTGATTCAGGAAAGGATGCCAAGAAAATCTCACTTTTTTGCCATCGATTTCATTAATTTCCGTCATTTTCCGGCCCTGTTCAATACTGTTGACCTGAATCAACAGACTTCCATTGGACAGGGGCTGGAAGTGAGGGATTTTTCCACAGACAGTGTCGAGAGTTCTCTTCACCTTGAAGCACGAGATGCTTAAGAAGTCCGTCTTCTCGAGGCTTTCCGCAATGATAAAGCGCTTCGCTTCATGGCTATTCGTGAAGAGTTTGTTCAAATCCATTGTTATCGTTGCTCTTTTTCTTTTCCCACGCGAAAGCACGGGAAAGGACGCATCGTCACTCGGCAACTTTGACAGCTCCGAGAATTGCCGATTGCTTTCGCCGCGTTCGCCGCTGCTTGCGGCCGCCATCGCTGCTAACTTCACTCCTTCTCCTCCAGAAACGCGTCTGGAATTTTCACTTTTTCTCAACAAAGAAGCCTCCAAAAAGGGAAAATAATGTTTTCCACTGTTTAAGGGCTACACTGAGCAAATGTTTTTGTTAATTCTCACTCGAGATTTGCACTAAAATTGGCCAAAAACTTGTCAAAACACGGAGCGTTCAAGAACACGTCTGATTGCTTCCAATGTCAATTTGACACTCTCATCCTAAATAAGATTTACTGAAGCTAGAACTACAATTCGATGGAATATCTTCGTTTTCTCACAAAACTCTGACCATAGTTTCCCCTTGATAATAAACAATACGACTGAATGAAGATTTTATTGAGTTTTACAACCAAATTCTTGTGCTGCAGTTTCTCAAAGGCATTTTAGTGTTCAAAAGAAGTATTTTTGTAATTTATAAATGTATAAATACGTAAATTAAATGCTTCTACTTTTCCTGTGAAAATTCAAAGAGATACCTGCAAACTTTTTTGCTACCATGGGCTATTTTCAACAGTTTTTCTGAATGCAACTTAACAAAGTCTGTCGAATTACAAAAGGAATGCCAGTGATAAACTTGTATTAGCTCATGAGAGACGAGATTTTAGGAATTCAATTAAAACCACAATTTTTCAAATTCAAATAAAACCAACATTGATTCAGAGATCCAGGATTTTAACATTTGGCTTCAAAAATTGTTAGAAAGGCGATATAGGGGTCATTCAAATAAATTTACTGAATAACCGTATTACATTAACTTCAAATATTCTGTAATAAAATAAAGGAACGTTGGACTAGATTAAATAGATACACGGATTTTGACATAGATCCTTCTCCTCCTTTATTATTAGGACCTTTACTATTGTTGTCCTAGTAATAAAGGAGGAGAAGGAACTAGGTCAAAATCCGTGTTTCTTTTCATTCAAATTAATCTACTGACCGAGCATCTAATATTAAACAGATACATTTATTCATCGACAATGCTTTTGTACAATTTCGTTTTGATGAGAGACTCTGTAGTTTTCAACGGCCACCGCCATCTTAGCGTTCGTGAGCAACCTCCAGAGCAATACGATAGAAAAAAATCTCTCTGAAATTGTATGCTAGTCATGTAATAACATGGTCAAACCTTCAGAATACACAAAATCTCAATAAGAAAGAGAAAATATACAAAAGATTCTGCTCTATAGAAATTGAACTGCTTTGGAGCATTGTAAAAGATTAAAAATGGCTGGTTTGTACTATATTTCTACAAAGAATCTGTGGTTCTCTATAAGAACCCCAATCATCCGTATGAGGCCGTAGTCGTTTATCAGATTGTAGGTCTTTGAGAGAAGGATTTTGTCGTTTACTGTATCAAAGGCTGTCGAAAGGTCGACGGAGGCAACACATGTGATATTGCATTCCTCGTAACCGGCGGGGCAATCATCTTCCAGATGGTCCCCTAATAAAAAAATTGACTTACTCTCCGAACAGCTTATCATACAGCAGGTGCAATCCTCTTCAACAGCATACTTTGAAACATTTTGAAGAGATGGTATAAAAGAGAAATGAGAAATAGGACGGTAGCTCCTCGGATCATTAACATCTTTTCCGGGCTTCCGAATTGCCACCACATGAGCTTTTCTCCACTTCTTCGGTATTTTGCCTTGATACAAGCAATGGTCAAAGAATTTAAGGATCCAGTCAACAGTGACGGGTCCAAAATTCTTTATCTGTTCAGCGTACAGACCGTCAATGCCTGCCGCCTTCCTGTTTTTCATCGCTTCAATAGCCGAAGTAAGCTCGTCCATGCAAGAAGGTGCAGACAGGCGATCTACGAGTACATCTGAGGCAATATTCCGAATTATTTGGCTTAGCGGCGATTTTACCAACTCTACCATTCAAGAGCAATTGATGAGCGATTTGGTTCGCAGTGACTTGTGAAAGAGTCGTCGATGGTGGGGTTGTTGCCGAAGTGTCGTATCGATCTCCAGACCTTATGGCTACTGAGAGTGAGATTGAGACTCTCAATAGTCGACACCCAGCGCTCTTGATGGCTCCTCGCAACAGCATCGGCTAGTGTACCACCAGGCTCTATAGAAGCATTACTAAAAGGATCCTCTTCAAAAGCCCGGTAGTACTCCGACATCAAATCAGATGTCTCAGAAAGCAGACCAAGGATGTAGCTGGTGCGACAATCCCTGAAAATACACAACCTCGATATCTTTTTAACTGCTTCCACAAACCGTCCATAATTCTCCGGTTTTGAATCAATACCTCTCACGGCCAAATCAACATTTGACGATATTCTTGCCAATTTGCGTTGCAGAAGTTGAACCTTCGCCGAAAAGGAACAAGTCTGTGCTTAACGGCAGCCGTAATTTGGCACATATGGATCTATGCTGGGAGTGCGGTATCGGGGACAGTACATTTTTATAGCAGGAAGGGGCTGATTTGTCTTTCACAAAGATAAGATCAGGATTGTAACCCTGTCGTCATATTGCACTGTAAAATTATGCTAGTAATTTAGCATCGTGAATTAACGATAAGCCCTTGCACTCGAACCACTCCTCCAGCTCCATCTGCGCTTGTTGTATCGTAGCCCCAGAGAGTATTCTGACATTTAAAGTCGCCGAGAACAAAACCGACAGAAGATGTCACGAAGTTACTCAGCTCCAAGAACTGAAAGTCTTCTCCCGGAGGATTGTAAACGGATGTTACTGAGAAATTTTCAAAGTCTACAGTCAAGATCTCTATGTTGTTGGAGTCAGTGAGCGCAACCGATTTGACGTCCGAATTCGGTTGTCGGCCTGACAACCGAATTGTAGTTAATGTCCGAGGAATTCAAATCCAATTTCGAACTTTCAAACCAAGTTTTCTCGGAACGATGGGAAAATTTATAAAATAACCACACTGAGAAGCCGTTAAGGATTATTCATTAGGGTAAATGTCCTAATTCAAAACCATTTCCAGACGCTTTAACTTTGACAGAAGATTCAACACATTAAGTTCATTTTTTTCTGAAGAGAATTACATAAATTTGCTCCTTAACTCTTCTAGAAAGTTACTGTTTAGTGAAAATTCTTTAGATATAATTTGAAAACTTCTTAAAGTTAAGTATAATGCTTAAATAAATTGATAGTTTTGAATTAGCTTTATTTACCCTAATTTATGAATGGAACAGAAATGACAAAAATATTATGAGCCTAGCTGCTCTGATTTATTCCTCACAATAAAATGATGTTTTATCTTTAACACTTCAGGTACGAAAAAGAAAAATGTCCTAAATTTGGATTTTGAAATTTATCTTCGAATACCTTTTCTCTTGTCAGTCATTACAGTAGGTCTTCCATTTTTTTAAATTTAATATGCATTTCTAATATTTCTAACTATATAATCGCAGATGAAATCTTAAAATCTTTTAAGTTCGCTCAAACACTCAGTAATTAGTCACGAAGTGAATTATAAAACGATCTTTTTATATAATGCAATAAATTATTTTTTCTTTCCTATATAAAATAGGAAACTGACGTATCTCAAAGTAAATAGATCACATTCAAGAACACCCAATTCAGAATTGGAGAAGCATAAAAGTTTCATTGGAAACCACCCCTTATAAGAAATTTTGAGAAAAAGTTCAAGTTCCTTTTGTATTTCACAATAGCAAATCAATCAAATCAAAAAATGATTTTATCATTCAATGAACAAATAATACCTGCGCCCACTCAGCCAGAAAGAGCAAACGTAGAATTGTATGGAAAATAATGCTTCATTTTAATGATGTACTTATTGCACGTTGATATAACATTTTATATATAGTCGTAGATACATTTCCTGACATATGACTTTTGGCATCTGCACGTAATGTATGTTGCAGAAAAATTCATTTGAAAAATGAAATGGTATATTTCCACACAAAAAAAAATTGAGCTCGGGGAAATCTGCATAAAATAGAAAATACAAATCTCAAGATATTATGTTGGGATATGAAGAAGAAAATATGTAATGCACGGGGGATTCAATGGTTTGAGGTTGATATGCTGGAAAGGGTAGGATAAAAAAATATGTTAAAAAGAATATGAAGAGGGAACATGTTTTATACTTCTTGCATTCAATGAATAGAAAAGTGTCTGTAGAAGAACTAAATGCATATGATGGAACAAGATTGCAAGCACTCGTATTTTATGAAGAATAATAAAATGAATCTTGCTCAACATCTACTTACCCATTGCTCGTACTAGAACTATGCACTGCAGAATGAAGAAGTGCATTTAATTAAATATAAATTAATGAAGTGTTAGACGCTTCTCGCTTTTCCCTGCTTCCCCAAAATATGAAGGGAAATATTTGGAATAATAGCAGAGGTGCATTTTGTGAAGTTTACTAGTACACCACACCGATCACAATCTGTAATTTCGACAAAATAAAACTGAACCTACATAATAAAAACGGTATTCAAATTCTCAATTAGAAAATTAACAAACAAATAAAACAAAACTGCTGATAATTTGCTTTTCAACAAAAAAGGAAGGAATATATACCAGCTAGAGAGGGATTAATTAGCACGTGATTCTATTTGGGTGAAAAAGCATTGAAAAACCTGGTGGAGTAGTTTTTGTACCTGAGAGAGAGGTTATAATTAGCACGAGATCCTGGTCGATAGACTATAGAAGAACTTATGCCCCGTGAAACGGTTCACGTAGTCGAAAATAGAGGAAAATTTGAGGAATGGGGTCGAAATTGACCGAATTTTTCTATGGCTCTGATGAGTCAATGAGTTGTCTATGTGGAATGCTGCAGTGAAATATTCAAACGGAAAATTGGAATGAGATTGTCCAGTTTCTATTTACATATCAAAAAATAAATACACTTCCATTGTAATGGAAAACTTATTTAAAATATAAAAGTGAGTAGAGCATTTTTGTACGAGGAGTGGCAACTGAAAAACAGGAGAATGATATCATTAATTGAATCAGCATTTGTCGTAACTCAATTTTTTCGCTTTTGAGGATATTTACATATTTGATTGTGAGAAAAAATGATTACATTACGGCGTTATCACACTTGCACATTAAAATTTTAATGTAATTCACATTAATTGTCGTTTGTGAGCGTCCAAATATGTTATTTGTGTCTTTGAGTCACTTAATATTTGAGGTTTTTCTATTTATTGATAAAGAAGTGGACTTGGCCTACAAAAATAAGTTTAAATTTACCTAAAGCATTAATATTTTTCACATTAAAGAAAATTAAAGAGAAAATCGCATTAATTTTTCGCATTAATGCTATAAATCAATTTATATCAAATTTTGCGGGCCAAGTCTACCTTTTTATCAACAAATAGATCACATGTTGAATATATAATGATTCAAACACACAAATTACACATTTGGACTCTCACTAGCGACAATTGAATCATATTAAAATTTTAATGTGCAAGTGTGATAACACAGTTATAGTCTTGGTTTTCTGTCATTAATTTAAAGCAAGAAAAGATAATAAAATTTATTTAACATAACTCACAAAAATTGAGACTTACCAGGAAAAGGGAAATATTTAGTTAATCTGGTCAATTTTGTAACGTAAAAGGGATGGCAAAGCATCCCAGATTTGTAGATTGCTCTATATAATAAATCTATCTGCGAATTATCTTTTCGCATGATTTTTGAGTGTATAATGGTTTTATTGGTAGAAATTTGGTTAAATATGCATTGCATATGTGTTGGAATGTTTTTAGCATCAGTAACATGTTTGCGCTCAAATAAAAATGGATTATCGAGAAAAAAATAAATCAATTACGATTATTTGGAAAATTGATAAATGATTGGGACTGTTATAACCGGGTTGGAAATTTCAAAATCTTTCCAAAAATTCCAAATTAAAGCAAATCGTTTGTAAAATGAACCCTTCAAAAGTGGTTGAAAGTTAACTTTTAATAATTCGAAATGACGATTTTTTCAGTCATAGGTATGTAGGGACAAATTGTTCGCCTAGGGTACTTCCAAAACATATCCGAAAATCATTTCAAGAAACTTGGGCTATATCCAAAAAACACGGTATTGTAGGAATTGATGAGGTGTGAGGAGGAAAAGAAAAAAAAACGAAAAATTATAGATATTTTCTCGAGTTAACTTACAATAGTCCAATTTTAGGTGTGATTCCTTCATAATCATTTATTATTTTGATTCAAAATTGTTGCTTTCAGAGCTTATTTTCAAAATTAACAAAAGAACTGAAAATTTTGACTCCTAAAAAATGTCAAAAGAAAATTACGACAAAACTTATAATATCTTTTCGTAGGGTTGAATGAACACCTCTTCGACAAGGAACCCCTATTGACACTTTTTATCAAAATGTTAAAAATGATTTATTGTATCTAATAACATGTAAGTAATATGGCGTTTTTTTTTCATTTTCTACGTTTTTTGATAAGGATAAGTGTTCAAATTTCGTATTCCAAATGGTACAGAGTAGGGTGTCAATAGGTCCTGACACGAGCACTTAAAGTGTCAATAGGTGTTCCCTTCAATCTACTGCACCGACAAATTGATCATCATTTTATTAGTGAAAAGCTCTCTTTTTCTGGATAGGAGAGACCGAGGTATAATTTATTAGCCAGCAAGTGACATTTTTCACTGTGTATTTATAAAAAAAAAATGTTTAGGCTGATAAATATTTCAATGAATAAAAAGGGAAGTATTTACTTAGAATTAATAGTAATTTCCTTAATATTCCATCTAATGCAAACTATAACATCCCACTGTCTAATACTATCAGTGGCTATTCTGCCTAGGTTTTCAATAATTCCTAAAGCTCTCTTCTTCACTTTACAGTATCTCAATACAAGTAACAATGAATAATCAAAATAAAATTAAAAGAAAATTACGTAACACTGCATTACAAAAAAAGGAAAATGATAAATTGTCTTGCAAATTTTTTTTCATTACTAAAACTTCGGGATTTTGGCTTTCGGGATTTTGGCCCATTCGGGATTTTGGCTTTCGGGATTTTGGCGTTCGAGATTTTTGGCTTTCGGGATTTTGGCGTTCGGGATTTTGACCGGGACCCATCTAATAGTATAACGGCTGATTACTTAATTAGGAATATTTTA
Source organism: Phlebotomus papatasi (assembly GCF_024763615.1). Lineage (NCBI taxonomy): Eukaryota > Metazoa > Arthropoda > Insecta > Diptera > Psychodidae > Phlebotomus > Phlebotomus papatasi. The sequence continues at coordinate 95,755,823 of NC_077222.1, read as the reverse complement.
AGGTTAACGTATAATATTATTAAGGGTCAAAAGAACACCTATTCGGCTAAGAACACTTATTGACAATTTCATGTGATAGAGTTCAAGTAAGATGACACTTTTCATTAAACTAATTCTTCCTAAAAGGATAGGTGTTTAAATTTCTTATTTCAAATTCAAATGATTACAAAATAGGGTTACAATGGATGAGCACAATATGATAGTAACCATGGGTGTTCCATCGACCCTACCAAGAAGCATTTATCACTTGCCCCAGGTTTTTTTTTTGTGTTTCGAATATTTAAATTATATTTATATTAGTCTTAGATGCGAATCCCCATAACTCTATACCATAATTCTAAGCATCCCAACCTCCTTTAGAGAATATTTTTGACCACAATATTATGGCAACAAGATTTTGTTTTCTAATGACATTATGGCATGACTTACGACCAAGGTCGAACAATTTTTTCGTATCAGTCTTTCGTCATCATTCCAGTGTTACTAATGAGATATTCTTTTAATGATTCAACGTGGTATTTCATGATTGCGCATTTGGGATTTGTTCTAATTTCATGTATTTTGAAAATTTCCACATGCAGCCAAATTGTCGAAGTGAAACACTCGGCCGTTGACGACTGATACGTTGTAGACAACTTTAACTCTATCTTATCTAACGAAAATTGGTTTCTGTGATTCCATATGATTCCGAAAGAGTCTGTAATTGATTCCATTTAAAATTCTATCAGAATCTTTCGAGTTATTCCATGAATTCTGTGGATTTTGGCAGGAAATTAATTATATTATACTTGTATAATTCCTTGATTTTGGAATAGCAACCAAAACATTCTCCCCAATTTCAAAGTAAATTGACAACGATTCATTTAGATTCATTTAGCAAATGTTTCCTCCAGATGAGACAACTACCGATAATACTTAGTGTCTTGTACTGGGATTTGTGGCATGTTGAATTTGACCAGAGTAGCTAATACAAAGCCGAAAGCATAAAACTTAAAAGCCAATTAAAATATATACCCACTAGTTCAGATTCATTGAAGGAATATGGGAAAACTATGAAGTGTTTGAAGGAAGCCACAGGAGCCACAGTATATGTGCGAAGCCTGAAATACTTCCCCCCTATTCTAATGAAACTTTCTGTATTTCTAGCAAATAGCTATTAAGGCGTGAATTTCAAATATTCATTCGAAAATGTTTAAATGTTTCTTATATCGTCATTTAGTTAAAAATATTTAATGTACTTCAAATACTAAGTTATTGAATTAATTGTACGAGGACTGAAAGCTTAGTCTTTAATATGAATTTATTTATTTAGGGGGGCATATAAAAACAACTATCGTAAATTCATCACACATTTTATCTGACACTATGTACAAACATTCAAGTATGCAATAGATTAGTGAATGTATGGGATACACAAGACCCCAATATAAATCTTGAAACTCTCAGTGTTTAATCCACCCCATTCTGACACTCACGGCACCAACGTAAAAGCAATATTAAACATATACTGAAGTCTGTATTATGTACCTTTATATAAAAAAAGGCACCGATTCATTCTGATTTAGCCTCAAGCAATTTTATTGTGTGTACACAACGCCTTTCACTTCTTTTTTCTTCTTTTGCAGACAGACACCAGGAAACGGAACACTATACTTTCCTCCATTTCTTGGTCAGTACTATCGTGCAGATGTCCACGATGAAATTTACCGATGTCGTGCTAGCAATAAGGCCGGAACAGTTCTTAGTCGATCCGTACATGTTCACGCTGGTATGCACACAAATTCTCTACCAATTCTTGTCTCAACATATTACCAAACTCCTGTAAAGGAATAACCAGGATTCACATAATATAATATGTATACATTCAAAATCTCTATGAATATCAATTTGTTCCAGTTGCGAGGCAGCAATATGATATTCGAGTAGATGGAAAGGATGTGATTCTGGGAAACACTGCATTTCTTCACTGCCATATACCAGAGCATGTTCGTGATTATGTATCAGTGACTTCTTGGTACCGAGGAGATGAAGTCTTACTACCAGAAATATCTGACGTGGGTGAGTAGATTGTTTCCATTCACATCATCTTCCCCTATTATGCACGCTACACGATATAATTCTATATATGCTAAAAAAAGCTATTCTGGATTGTCATAATAAATATTCAATACTCAATTGAAGAAAGTTGCTAAGCTTCAATCTATAAAAAGAATTGATTTGAAATTGTATTGATATTCCTATATTTCTACTAATATGGTGAATGATAGATAAAAAGAAAATTTTCAACAAGTTGACATATCTGCAATGAATTTCTATTCATTTTCCATTAAACTGTCCATCAAATGACATTTTCAATTTTCTATTTCTTATTTCAATTTATTCATTTTCACTATTTCAGCAATAATTCTTTTACTTATATACATAGTGTCTGTTGAGACACAGTACTAATTTCCATTTAAATTATATTCTTTGTACTTTTTGCATATCGGAATAGTTATAGTGCAATGGACTTTTTTTAATATAGAAGAAATTTTATATAGAAATTTATAGAAGAGGCATTTAATCTGTCTGAAATTCATTTAAAGTGTTAGATTTTATAAAACTGAATTAAAAATATTATAAAGAAATATTATACATTAAAAGTTACCACTCCTTTTCATTTTCTAGTTCATAATTGCTTCCAATTTTCGTCAAAGAGGCTTTATTATCAGAATACCTCATGATATTCTCACTAAGCAAACAAACTTAACTAATACCAAATCACCCGTCGACTGGGTTACCTACTGTCAAATAGGTCATACCCTATTTTGGTCCATCATACAGAAGTTCGTTAAAAGTCTAGTCAAAGATTATAATTTAGTGATACAGTAGAGCCTCGCTATAGGCCATATTTGGTTCCAGATTTGACACTTGGGTCGCACTATAGTCCATGTAATTTTTTTAAAATTATCAACGACTTTTAGTATTGAAATTGCTCGACGGCTTCCACTTTCTTTGCTATTGTGGTACTTGCCCTCGCTCTCTTCATTATGAATCACAATTATCACAACTACTTAATAAAGTTTGCCAAAAATATTAAAATAATTATGACAACATTGCATGTCGCGTACTAAAAAACATAACCTAACTTAAAATCAGTGTTTTGAAATCAACGGTTGATAAATTGTGGACTATAGAGCGATGGCCTATAGCGGGGTTCTACTGTATGTCATATTTTCTTTAAGATCATGACTTATTATTCTTACAATATGTATTTCATTATCAACAAGACTCTTAATGATTCGGTGATAATTTTCTTGTCCCGGGCCCTAAGACGACTAAATCCACTTCCTGAGATCCAAAATCCAGAACTTGATACTCATACTCACCCTTCCGGGGTTCTAGTTGTACCGAGACTATCTTGCTCTCCCTACGAATGCTCTCCTCTCGATTCCCTTCTGTAGTGAGGGCAATTAACTCGTGAATATAAAAAAATAATGACCATTAAAACTTTATAGAAAAACTAACTTCTATAATTTTAAGTAAATTAAAGGTATTTTGTAATCAAAAGAAAATTTTAAGAAAATATTACAGCAAAACAAATTTTACGTAATTAAAAATCTTCAAAGTACGTAGATTTTCCATTATTTCCTTAATTTTTCAAATTCCCACCAAAATATAATAACAGTATATGAAACTTCTAAAAAAAAAACTTCTTTTTAATGTGAAATAAAATTTAAAAAATTTAAATTCACAATCTCGAAATAGTATGTCAGTTTGATTATAAATTTAGAAATCGAAGATGTAAAAATATTAAATATTTTTTTAATCTTTTAAACAATTCACAAAATAACCATAAAATAACCAAATATAATTATTTCTCGTAATGTTTTATTGATATAACCTGTAATACTTTCTACTAATATAATTATAAGTATCTTTAATTGAATTTTATCAAACCGACATAAATATAGGGGAATGTGGCCTGGGTTTGAATGGGCCAGGACAGCCCTTAAATATTTCAATTTTACTGCTCTAACTCCACAGAGAGAACATTATAAAATCCTTGAATTTTTTTCCTCCCCCAAAATTTCCACCTTTCACTCCCTGAGGACCATTTTTATCTACATATCCTCGCGTTTCAAACGATTTCTGAGAAATGGCGTAGCGTTGATTGTCCGTCTGTCCGTCCGTGCGGTCCTTACCACGCCTACAGCATAAACTTTTAGAGATAGAGGCTCGGGACCTTTGGGAGACTCCCCCATAAGTCGACTCTGGGTCCATTAACATGTCCCTCATGTGTCCCCTAAAAAACCATGTTTTTTTCTGGATTGCTTGGGAACGCGTCGTGCGATTTTTTTTTACATTTTTGTATATGTTTTATAGATTTCCTAGGCGGACATTTCGCCCTTAAGGCCTCTAGGGGGAAGTGGGGCTACTTTGAGCTGTGGGGCTACATTGTTATACGATTTTCTCGCATATTACTAATGCAAACTGGACTTAAACATAATGTAATTTGGATAGAGAAAGTAATTGTGGATCTAAATAAAATAATTGTAAGAACCAGCGTCATTTAGAAATAGGCGAAAAAGTCGTATAACAATCTAGCCCTACAGCTCAAAGTAACCCCACTTCCCCCTACACATTGGGAGCAATTTTCGTCAAAAATTGCATTTTTGACAGAATTTTGACATTTCCACCTACAGAGTTACAGGCAATTTTTTTCAAAAAAGCATTTTTTGACGAAAACTGCTCCCAATGTGTAGAGGTCATTATACGGAAATACCGTTGAATCATTCCTAATAACGATTTTTTAGGTCAAAAATTAAAAAGGATAGACAGGGAATTTCTCAACTGAATGGTAATCATGTTTAGGCTCATTGGACAGGTCTTTGAATTCCTGAAAAGTTTAAACCAATTTCTATTGGTTATAAACCGGTAATGAACCGGTTCATAGCAGATAACTATTTTTATCAATTATTATCCGAAACTCAATTATATTACTCCTGCTTTGAGTGATTTATAAATCGTTTCAAATCGATTGTGAACCGGCAATAAACCGATGAGTATTTTTGAGGTATAGCATCTCATCTGAGTCACGAGTCCGAGCACATAGGAAAGTCTGGAACGCTTTGCCACCCCTTTTTGGATACATTTTGAAGGTAACCCAGATAAACATTTTTGAACCAATTTGTGGCCAAAAGTCATACGAGAAGGTATTTTACGTCGAGCTCTATCTTGTGACGTCCAGTATTACGTAAAGGAAATTTCAAGTCCTTTTTATGGGTACCCAAAATGTTTTATACTTTCCCTGATATAATTTATCACACTAGAAAAATTTTATACATAGGTCAATTTTTAGTTTTTAAAAATTCAGTGGATACGCATTTGATGTTGCTTCCTTTAAAAAAAACTGAAAATATGAATCTGAAAAGGAAGTCATAAAATTTGAAGTACAACGTATTACCGCTTGCCCGAAATGGAATAAAAGTTTTAAACTTTATTCTTCAATATACTCGAACGTATAAAATTTTGATAAAGGAAATGCTCAAGAAATCCGAAATGTAATTATATATTAATTGAATAAACATATTATGTATTAAACCTAAAGTTATAACCCAATCTTTTCCGAATGAATTTTCCAAGAAGATTCTTTGAACAACAAAATCCACATCTTCCTGCATTGTAAAGTCTGTGCAAGTTAATTTTGAAATTGTGTTCGAAAAAAAGTTTTAAAAACTTTCTTTTCATGAGATTATATAATAATACATTATATATGTAATCCTTTTACCAATAAAAAGTTATTGAGTTTAATCCATATTCAATCCAATGTTCACATGTCAGACAAGAAGCTATTACACAAAAGAACACATTTTCAAAGCTTACAGATATTTTTTTATCAGAATTATAGTGAGAAAGTTAATATAAATCATGGTAAATTAAAATCTATGATACTTTGTGTCCTTCTTAATGTGTTTCGTGGAAACAGAGATTATTTATTTGTATTTAGGGGGTATGGGAATCGCTCAAAGAAAATCAATAAAATCTTTCCGGTCTAAACAATCTCCTGATGCTATACCGTTCCTGGTCTTTTTTTTATAAAACTCTGGGAAGGATCTATATCTTGAAAGCTTGAATTTAATGAAATAAAAGAGGCTCTGTTTTTACTTATGCCACTCTGATGAAGCTTCAAGTAGGAAAGCTCTGGAATGAACTCATGCTTTGCCTTTTCGGCCGCCACCAGCCCCGCATCACCAAAGCTTTCTCATGTCGGTTTTTCCTCGCAGTTTGTTTATTTGTTAAAAAGTTCAGGACTTCTTATCAACTTACGTGAAATGTGATTTCCATATAGAGTTTGAAAATTGGAAAGAAAAATGTGTCGTGAATATTTGTTTAGAGACCTAAAAATAAAATCTCTGTGAAATATTCCTGGGAAATATATTTCAGGTGATATTTTTTCCCAGGACATCTATCCAATATTGATACGTTATTTAGAAAGCTCTACTGAAGTTTGCCTTCAAACTTCAGTATAGCCAATTATTCAAATTTGGCAATAGGTTGATTGAACGAAGAGGAAATTATGGAGATTGAATACAAATGGGACGAAATAGGAATATAGTTGAAAAACAAAGTCATTTCAACCACATGTCATATTTCAGTGAAAATTTTATAGAGAATATGGATATTTTCTCCAAAGAATTGCACAATCCTTCCGGTTCCCATAGATTCGCTCATCCTATCCTTGTTGTATCTTAATTTGTCTTTACGCATGAATAGAGTATTGATGGAATTCGCCAAAGGATATTGCAAGAGATATTCAATGGAATATCATATATTACAAATATGAACACACAGAATATGCAGAGGAAGTGATTCTGTTGATTCTATTGCATATCTCATTCAAATTTATGTATTATACATATGAAACCACTGCATCCAGTATTTTGTATATATATATACCAGAGATTGTCTCCTAAGAAGGATGTGTGTTCACTGGAGTAAATTGTACATATATGTTTCTTTGTACAACAGTTGAGATGCGCACAGAATTTCAAATTGGATTTAAATCAATCAATACTCTCATCTTATGAAATATTACTCGAAATGCTGGAATTTCTATCATTATATTGTTGAATTTTTAAATAGCAAATTTTCGGACAGTTTCAAAACCATTGGAAAGCTTTTTTGATCACATTTCCCACATTTTTTTTATACAGTGCCCGCTTTGTATTCCGGATAATTGGGAGAAAATGTGACAGGTGTCTGCTTAGTTATCCGGATGGATTTTTTGAATTTGTTCAACATTTCGAAAGTATAATACAAAACTTTTTTGTAGAATTAGTATAAAAGTTTTAAAGAAGACTAAAAAAGACATAATTAGAAAATTCTATACAATTATACTTCATCTATTAAACAAAAACTTCATAAGATAGTTCATTTTCATTGGTGAACAGACATGCATACATAACCTCAAAATTATTTTATAAGTAACCGTCGAGAACTCATCCGGATTACGCCTATCAAGCGGGCACTGTATTCTATCGTTAATGTTATCATTACTTTACTCTGATCTATTCTTCTGCTTAAAATAAACAAAATTATATTGACATTGAGCCCTTTTACTTGTAAGATTTCAATAAAACATAACGAATTTCAATAAATTTATTCTTCCTAGAAAATAATTTAGTATATTTAAATTTTAAATTTCAGTTCCAATTTAGTATTAATAAATGCTTTGTATAGATGCTTTTGAAAGTAAAAAACATCATACATGATTTGACCATTCGCGTTCTTCGCACCCTCAGCGTTGGTGACCAATCTTCCGAGTCGAAGTCGAAGCTGGAAATGCTTTACGAACATATGTGTCTAAGATCGAAATATTCACCTTGACTACTTTCAAAACATATTAGAAAATAAAAAAAACCCTAGAAGACGTTTTCGAAATAAACCAAAAAACATGGTTTAGGAGTGGTAGGTGGGGCGTAAGGAGGCGAAGGAAAAAGACTGCCCAAGATAATGTCGACTTATGGAGGGTCGTCGAAGATCAAAAGTCTGATATCTCTTACCATTTTGCCTCTAGCTCTATATAAGAAGTTGAAAAACAAAGTGGATTATATAACTACTCTATCTGTGAGTTCGAGCAGTAACTCGAACCGTACAGTTTCAGTACCCGAAACTCGGATGTAGTAACTTATGATTAGTAAAAAGTGATCGGACAAAATAAATATTTGAAAAGCAAAGACATTAAATTTGAGTAACTTAAGCTTGCTCTGTAACATTGTATGATAAAGTCAAAAGTTCAACTTTAAATATTTAATTGAATAAAATTTTAAATGGCTCTATCCCAAAATACCCAAACCATCAATATATATATATATATATATATATATATTACTAAAATGCCTTTGCCTTATATACACTTACTTAAATGTTGTTAATAACTTTTTTTCTTTTTCTTCTTCTTTTGCCAAACATTGTAAGAGGGGCGAACCCTATTTGTTTGAGAAATTAATAAATAATAATAATAAAATATCTACTAGGCGAATCATATTCATTTGTGGTAAAAATCGTGTGCAACTCTTTCTCTCTCAACAAAATTTTATTGCTGATATTAGCGACCATTCTTAAATGATACCATTACCTCAAGTGCAACATTAGATTTTGATTGGACTGTCCTAAAGCTGTAATGAGTTATTCTAAAATCGAGAATTCGTTTACGAGATTATAAATTCATATTTTTCATTTTTTATTAGGTAAAAAACAACTTCTATAAAATAGGTAATAACATACAAAAAAGATTAATTTAATTTCATAATGCTTTATCGAACTACATTTTACGATCTCCGAAATTGTTAGAAAAAATGGAACAGATTCAATCCAATCGAAAATTTCATTTATTCAGCATAATAAATAAAATAAAATAAATTAACTGTTATAAGGGAAATTTGAGTGAATCTTAACCTAATACAGATCCATCAAATGGCCTTAACGATTAATGCTCATGTTTTTTACATTCAATTATTATTCGTGGTATATTTTCCAAGTAAACCGTATCGATTTCAAATATCAAAAAATAAAACCATGGATTTTCGTCATTTAAATATCATAAATTTTTTATCCATACTTCAATTAAAATCTCTTGAAGTTTATTGAAAATAAATCACTGAATAATAATTTTATGCACGCTTAGTAAAGCGTAAAAGCACAAAGAAAAAAATTTCAGAGAATGCATTTAATTTTTCACTTTTCATTTATGTTTGAGTATAATTGCTCTTTTTCAAAATCATATTGAATCGATTTTAGGTTAATTGAATCAAAGGAATAATATTTTAACAAAGTGAATTAACGAAACCTGTTTATAATAAAGATATTTAGAAACTTATAATTCCACAGGTTTTCTTGAGATTCAGAAGTTCTATGGAATTATTCTAATTCAAATCCGAAGTGAGAGCGTTATATAATACCTCAATTTTAAAACATGTAAATATTTCGACTCCATACTCGTATAAGAAACATATTTTGGTATAATATTGAAATTTTGAAGTTTCAAAAATTACGTCATTTTGTTTATCTATCCAGTGGTTAGAAGACCAAGAAGACAAACAGATAGAGATATAAACTTCGGATTTTACCTTTTTCATTATTGAAACGACTATAACTTGCTTTCTCCTCTCCTCTGTCTCATCAAAACCATAATTTTAGAAATTTCAATGAAACTAACAATCCCTACATTCTTCTTACATATATTTTCAAAGTGTTTTAAGGTGTATAGAAGTATTTAATCATTTCTTTAACAAGTTTTCAACCAAAGTCTTTCACAGCTCTAGAGACCTTACTCTTCAATCGGAGTACACTGCAGACAGCTAGGCCTTTTTGAGCGCTTTATGCTAAATAGTTTCAGTCAAAACATATGACACCCAATCCCAGTAGAGAAGAGACAGGAAAAATTATTACCTCCACATAACCATGTCACATATAAGATTAATATTAAGATTAATACTTTCTGAACTGCGAGAATGGCAAAAAAAGAAAGGAATTGTTTTATCTTGCCTCTCTCTCGCATTTCCCCTCTACGTACAAAATTGGCAGCAATGCAATTGCTCGAAAATTTATTTATTTTTATTTATTTATTTATTGTGCTTACACTCGAGTCCTTTTCAAGTAATTATATGCTTTGCGTTTATGCCTAACCGAAATTAAATAAATTAACCGACTTTAAATAAATTTGACCCATTATAATATTATACTTTAATAGCTAGTTCAATGCCTCAAATTTCCTGTAAAAAGTTATGTCTAAAATACATTAAAAACATTAAAAAAAAAATTGGGTGTCCGAAAAAACTTAAGTCGTCCGCAAGTATCACGCTTTCCCCTAATATGAGTTTAGTAATATGAATAACATGAAGTTCCTGTGTATAGGGTAGAATGGTGTAATTTGGAACAATTTCCAACATGGAATTTTGAGATTTTCTCTCTGTTTTAGATGTTGAAAAGAAAAAACACGAAGGAAAGCTGTTGTCCTTCTCCTTACTTTTCATGGCATTTTTTCTATGCCTATCTCTTTGCCCAACAGTGGGGATAATTTGCCCTATTTCTACTCTGAAAAAACTCTTGTTAAACGGACAAATGGATTTTGTTCAAAATTTGTCAAAAGGATGTTATTTATCAAATTGAAAAAAACTTTTCCCAACATTTTAAATGGAAAAACATCCTTTTAACAAACTTTTCTTGTTAATTTGATAAGACTTTTCATTTATAAAATTTGCATTTTGTATAAAATTTGCCTAGGTTCCCTTTTTTATTGAGATTAACTAGAAGTTGAGATGCTTACAAAAACTGTCCGTAATACTTTAAATTAATCTACAAATATATCGTAGACATAAATCTTTATACGCCATCATACAATAAATGCAATTTTATTTATTTCATAATTCACAGGTGGGAGATACTCAGTTACTTTGGGATCGAATGATCTTTATATACGATCTGTAAGATCGGAAGATGGCCTAAAAGAATTTTCCTGTTTAACCATCAACACATTAACTGGAGAACGAAAACTGAGTGATCCAATCTTTTTATCTGTTAAAGGTAAGTTCAAATATTAAACTGTAAGTTTAACATGAAAAAGCCAATCTCCATAAGTAAAAGTAATGGCCAGGAGGGGAATTCTGTAACGCTCTGGCAATGCCATATGACCGGTGGCAGCCAAAATCCCGAAAGCCAAAATCCCGAAAGCCAAAATCCCGAACGCCAAAATCCCGAAAAGGCCAAAATCCCGAAAGCCAAAATCCCGAAAGCCAAAATCCCGAATTGTTAAAATCCTGAAAGGGATGAAATTATATGGAGGGAAATGTTTAGAATAATTTCCCAAGGCACAGAAGATTTCCCTTTGCCTCCAGCAAGCGCGAGTGCAATCGTGGGAGTAGCTATGATACTTTTAAGAATTCGGGATTTTGGCTTTCGGGATTTTGGCCTATTTGGGATTTTGGCTTTCGGGATTTTGGCGTTCGGGATTTTGGCTTTCGGGATTTTGGCTTTCGGGATTTTGACCGGGACCCCATATGACAAATTGGGTTCGAATATTAGGAGAGCTTTTTCGAAAATGCGATTCTGTAGACGTGACATTGCCATTTTAGCTCACGTGACATTGTCAGAAATAACATATTTGAGATTTCTGGCAATTCAAATGATAATGAATTTTGTTAAACAAATCAACCAAGACGTACTGTATTTTCATAAAATCATCAAGAAAAGGAATTTCATTAAAAAATCGATGAATTGCATTTTCGAACTCATATGATATGACAAAAAAAGCTCGATTTACATTGTCACGTTTCGAACTCACGCGTGACAATGCCACGAAAATTACAGAATTCCCCTAAAGGAAAGGCAGAAGATGTTTTATCGAAAAAAAGGAATCATGATAGAGCAGTTATTTTATGTTGGTCTCTCAATGTTGTGATACAAGTTAAACCAAAAGTTATAAAAGGCATTTAATCTGTTATTCCACCTTTCTCTTCTTTGACACTTTTGCAGAAATTTCATCGAATATGGCGCCACAAACTAATCAAAAATCAATAACGGAAATTCATGTTGACCGGGGCAATGATATTCACCTGCCCTGCAATGTGCGCGGAAATCCCATTCCCATTTTCACGTTAGTATCAAAACCCCAATATATAGTTCATGATGAAACTGATATAAATTGTGGTTTGTGAGTAGGGCTCGATTAGTGTTTTCATCAACTACTTAAGTTAATTGCTATTATTTTCTGATTCTGCTCTCACTCACACCCCAGATGGTTTCGTGTAACAGATTCTGGAGCACTGTATCCACTGCCAACATCTCAACGAATCATACCATCGCAATCGATTTTACTGCTTAAGAACTCAGACGAACGTGATTCGGGAAGATGGGTAAGAAACTATTCATGGGGAAATTTTATCCCAATGAATTCTTAATGGTACCATTGATTCTCTCATTTCTTTTTTTTACCATTGTATTACCCAGATCTGCAAGGCGTCTAATCAATTTGGGGACCAAAAGTTGGAGATACGTTTATTCGTCAATTCATATCTATCTATTCATGTTCATCCCCAAACACAAACCATCAACTCAGGCGGTAGGGCAATTTTCAATTGTTCCATCGTTGGATCTCCAATTGACAAAATTGAGTGGTTCCATGATGGAAAACCAATTGTGCAAGACACCCAGGGAAGGTAAGTGATGAAAAGTATGACATGGGTTCGTTATTTTTTTTTAACAATCGCTCATACCATCTCTTCGGGGGGATCTGCTATTAATCACCTTCGCATCGAGCAACACGATGATGATGAAAATACAATAGAAAATGTCCCCAAATTAATCATACGTTATTTTTATCCCTCATCCCTGCTGTTCTTATAGGATAAAATTGCTATCACCCACCTCCCTTGTGATACTGCAAGTGGGACGTGAAGACAGGGGTATTTATCAATGTATGGTGTCCAACAAAAAAAGTAGCGCCCAGGGAATAGCAGAACTCAAGTTGGGTGGTAAGTATATTAAATTCAACTTGTATTGCTGCACAAACTCTCTATTTAATGAAATTTCGTATTCCACTTCCGGTTGGAGTTTTCGAATTCAATTGAATAAATTTGAATTTCTGCCCTCGTCTTTCCATTCTCAATAATTCAAACTCAAAGCCACTTTGGCGTATATCTCAAACAAAATACAAATAAATTTTACTTTTCTTTTATTCATTCACCAAGGCTTTTAAGATTTTAGGCCATTTCAGTACATGTGTGTTAATAAAAAAGGGTCTAGATTTATTTAACAAGTATACAAGTATATACACCTCGACGTCTATTGAATAGGAAACCAAAAGCTCTTAGGATTTCTTATAAAGTTCCCTTCTAGCTCTTGACTTAAAAATGGTATCAGAATTCCTTCCAATAATGCCTTCAAAATACAGTTACTTATTCTTAATCCCATATCTTTTGCTGGGGGAATTGTTTGTCTTCTTAAATAAACTCCATCTCAAATTATTTTACTTCAAGGCTTTTTATTTTTTTGGAAAAGTTTTTGTCAACTAAATTTTCCTTTTCTTAAATTTCAATGCTCAATAAGGAGACACTACTGTGAAATTGAAAGTGAAATAAGACAAGTCAAACAATTAAATTTAAAGATGGGCGGTTCCTCAAAACACTGCTGTCCTAATAAATATGCCACACCTCTAAAAGGCGTGTAGTAAATAACAAATTGTACTACTGTAAAAGTTATTGAAAGACGATGAATTCAAATTCTTTAAAGACGAGGACAGAGGGAGCTTAGGAAGAATGTTGGTACTGCCTATTCCTAAGACTCCTACATTACCTGCTAATGTCTAATAACTCTGACCCTTGATTAATATTCTACATTTAAGTGAATTATATTACCAAAAACCACAACTCAATCGATAATTAAAATACAAGTAGGGGAGACCGGGGTTGTTGGGACACTTTTTCATGTTTCGATTTTGGGACGTTATTCCAGAGAGATAAGAAACTGTTTTAGAGTGTTATATGATCTATAGTACAGCCATAGGCAAGCCCCTGGCAAATGGCCTGGGGAGTTATAGCCCAGGTAGTCCAGCTTCTCATAATTCTACTTAAATTCATATGGGAATTTGCACTCGAGACCGTTACATGAAATATTTTAAAAGTGAGTATAGTTTTTTCGTATTATAAGATCGGGTACAGCATGTCGGGACAAATATACTTGATGGGTCTTGGTCAAAATCCCAAAAGCAAAAATCCCAAACGCCAAAATCCCAAACGCCAAAATCCAGAAAGCCAAAATCCCGAATGGGCCAAAATCCCGAATACTTAAAAGTGTCATAGCTACTCTCACGATTGCACCCGCGCTTGCTGGAGGCAAAGAGAAATTTTCTGTGTCTTGGGAAATTATTTACACATTATCCTCCATATAATTTCATTCATTTCAGGATTTTGAATATTCGGGATTTTGGCTTTCGGGATTTTGGCGGTCAGGATTTTGGCTGCCTCTAGATACTAAGGTAACGTGTGGTAATTCGGGACCCTTTTTAGCACTTTCAAGTTTCAAACAGTTTAACGACTTCTCAAATTATTTTTTTTTGTTGATACAAATATTTATGTTCCTTATTCTATCCGGAATAAGATTCTTACCAAAAAATGTTGAAAAATACATTATTTTTTATTCAAAATAGCAAAAAAATGTAAAGAAGTAAGAATGGTGTATTTCGGGACAATATGGTATATCGGAACAGACAAAAGTGGCTATTATGCAAATAAATTTCACTGAGCCTGATTATTTACCTTCGAGCAGAAGGTCCAAACTTCACTCTTTTATAAAAATTCACTTGTAAAGTCGCTTAAATCGAAAAAAAACTAAGCACTGTCGTGTTGACATCTAAAAAATTAACGCACTAAAGATTTCGCAAAATGTAGAATGTGCCACTCACAATTCACGCATATTTCACACTTTAAATTAAATGAAACTTTAGAAATTTTATGTTTATCTGATACGTAAAGAGCTTAATATTTTATATAGAACTTAAAAATAATAAGAAAACAAATATTTATATGATTTTTATGTGTCCAAAAATACCCATATTATGTCCCGAAAAGCACCTTGTCCAGAAATACCACACGTTACCCTAGGCAACTGTATAAATACGTTTTAAATTTTATACGTGTAAATACGATAAAAAGAAGCAACTTGCCACGGGCTTGCCCATAGGTATTGACCTTAATAAAAGACACAGTGGAGTTCTGAAAAAAAGGGGTTTCTTGGAAAAGAAAAAAAATATTTAATCTGACTTTAGTCCCTAACATCCCTGATCTGGAGCACAATTGGATAAGAATAGGGATGTTTGGGACGCACTTTTTCTAGCATAATTTGGTATTTCTGGCAATAAAGAACATCAGCCATGGGTCAGGTGTTTGCTCGGGACAAATCTCATTTATAGATTGCACTCTAAATCCATTCAGTCTTTTCCAAGAAACGGTTTTGAACACATTTTACTGAAATTCTGCCTTTCACTCCTAATATTTCAAATGGCCTAAATAATATCCCCGTGAATAGTTTTGGAACTTTAAAGAGTTTAAATAAAAAATAACAGACCATAACCTCGGTAAGTTTTATAAAAATATTTTCCCAAAATACTCTGTAGAGAGAAGTGAGGCATCTTTTAATTGGGGTAGCTTTGATATTGGACTTTTTCTTCTATTTTCAAATGGAACGTTGGTGAGGTCTAGTTCCCAGACTTACACTACGGAGAGGACACGCTGGAACATTTTTAACACTAAACCTACCGACAATTTTTGGTCGTTTTTCGGTCAAATGACAAACCGTGGTAGGGTAGGATACTCAACAAATTTGTCTTGAAAAAGAGCAAAAAAAATTAAAATTTAAACACTGAAAAATATATTACATACATATTTTAAGAAATTCATAAAGTTTGAGCGCGACATTGTACCATTTAAATACGTGTTAATTTTAAACCGCTCAATTTTAAACCGGAGAAAAAATCTATTTTTAAAGTTGCCCCAATTCAAATTTGCCTCACTTCCCCCTAAGCTGACATCAAACACATACTAAATTTGATTTTTTTTAAAGATTTTTTAAAAGGTTTTTACAAGATTGTGTAGTGACTTAATCTCATTTATTTCAATATTCAATGTCTCAAATTACCACTATCCTAAACATACCCGGTCTCTCATAATTTGATTTTTTTTAATTAAAAGATTTGAAAATTGGTATTGATAATAATTTTCAAACTTACATCCCCTATTCTATGCGTACATCGCCGGTTTCCTTTTAGGACAATTAATTATTTTTCCAAAACCGTAATCTAAAAACTATTTTAGAGCAGAATTCGCTCAAATAGCTGAATCAATTTCCCTACAAAATATGATAGGGAAAAGTACTCTCCCTTCGAACGTTCATGCCTTCGAATAATGTGAATTTCTTTTACTTTACCTAAGAGACTTGCACATAATTATTAATAATTGATAATAAGCTAACTAATATTTAGTAGAAATGTGTAAGTTTCTTATGGTGTCTACACACTAGAAGCAATTTTCGTCAAAAATTGCTTTTTTTAAAAAAAAATTCTGACGTTTCTGCCTACAAGGATAGGGAAATTTTCTTTAAAAAGGCATTTTTTAAAGAAATTTCTACTAAGTCGCCATTAGGGAAAATAAAAAAATTCCCATTATTCGAAGGCATGAACGTTCGAAGAGAGAGTACTTTCCCCTATATATTTTTTAAAAAATATCATGATTCATGGTATTATAATCTCGTACCATCAGTCTGATATTTTCATTGAAACTTCATGCTAACACTAATTATACAGCACAGAATATCGAATGTAAAGTGAATTAAAATAATGAATGGCAATAGTCGAAATATGCCATTAAGCTTTCAAAATTAACATTTAGAATTAGCACAAATTTTCTGTAATAAGAATAATTAAATTTATATCCATCTTGACTGGAAACGTCTTTGTCCTAATGAATTAACCAACATGGCAGATGGAATTTGATTTCTGATGGCCTAATTAATTTCGCATTAGCAAACCAAAATGATAATGACGTCAGTCAGTGAAGTACAAGGGTGTCTTTTGTGTCCATACATAGAATAACTCCATGCCCTATATATTTCCAGTACAATTGTATGTCCTTAGGTGGTTGAATAAATATTGCATCATTTTCCCAACAGATACAGTTCCTGAACTAATTTATACGTTCATTGAGCAAAATGTCCGTCCGGGACCGCACATTTCTTTGAAGTGCTCCGCCACAGGATCCCCACCACCACAGGTAACCACATTCTCTCAATAATCTTATACCTCAGCCATCCCTTTTTGCATGCAATGGACATGCTACCCTCAGGAAGCTGCATTAGCCTATTATCCATTAAATTCCATTAAACAATGCAATCAGCTAATAGTATTCCTTTTGTCAGTTGTAATCAATACTTCTATGTAATACATTATGTAATGCCTCAAACCTACACTACATGCCCTCAACATACCTAATACTCTATCCATATTGGCCATACCTCCCTCTTCGTGTGAACACCGGCTTCAATTCATTTTGTGCCTCTTCTCTCTCTCATTCTCCGATGGATTCTGTATCCGGAACATGCGAGAATAGTTCACCTGGCTGCTGGACTCTGAGCCAATATTGGATGTGTCATCATTGCATCGATACGCCATCGGGCAGTTTGTTGATATAACCGGTGATGTAATAAGTCATTTGAATATATCACATGTCCGGACCGACGATGGAGGATTGTACAAATGCATTGCCGCAAATTCTATTGGGAGTGTTTCACATGCATCTCGATTAAATGTTTATGGTATGCTATCCGAGCAGAGAATTAATGCCTATACATAGTCTTATCTGTTTAATTCATTCACCCCATTTATAAATCCGTCCGTTCATATCCGCCGACTTTAAGCCCACGTCATAACAATTATTGTTACAGACCTTATCATTTTCAATTCAGCATTAAATTTTAGAGATAAGATTGATAGATAGATCGATAGATAATCTTAGATAACTTTTGTAATTTATAAAAATTTACTATACACTGAGAAAAAAAGAGGGTGCGATTAACTTTTTTTCCTCATAACTTTAACACTTTTTAGGTGTAAAAATATATCAACATTTTTAATGTTAATTTTACACCTTTTTAAGGGTAAAATTAACATGAAGAAGGGTAACTTCAACCCACAATACACCTAAAAAGGGTAACATTTACACCGATTTTGGATCAATACAGCAGGGTAAAATTAACATTTCCGGAATGTTATTTTAACTTTTTCGGATTTCTCTCAGTGTACAGTAGACTCTCGCTCAATCGGGTACAAAATTTTGTTGACAATTTTCACGTATAATTGTGAAGCAAATTTGCTCAAATTCGCTGTAGTTCCTCTTATTTTATCATGATTCTTTATAATTGAGCACTTCTTGTGGAATTTACAATGATTTTGACGCCCAAATCTATTAATAATTTGGATGACATTTTGCCCCATATGCCCGATTGAGAGAGAGTCTACTGTAGATGAACCTTAAAAAACGTATCCAAATATTTAAAAAAAAATGTATCAGACACTTTCAAGATATCGCAATAATCCCTTCAGTCGACTTATGTGATGGTTCCTTGAAGACCCAATTGCGGTATCTCTTACCGTTTTGACTCTAGTTCTGGTAATAACAGATAGGGTTGCAGCATTACTTATGGCCTCTTCTCGGAAAACCTCAATTTTTGTCACAAAAAGCACAAAATTAAAAATATTTGATGCTGTATCATAGCATTATTCTTAATTTCGTAATTCTTAGAAATATTTTAGACAGTAGGGGAATACTGCATCAGTATGGAAATGTCATATGGCAAATTTATAACTTTTTAAGTAGTAAATTCGAAAAAAAATAATCAAAAATCCATCTCATATCGGTTACTAAAAGCATCGATGCTCAAGCGCAGAAAGTAAATCCAAGCTCAAAGTTAAACTATAAGAGCACATATACTCGACTTACTTCGATGTGAGTATGTGTTGCTCGCATGAAGTATAGGGGTAACTTTTCAAAATTTTCTAATCCATGGCACTCCAATCATCTCCTAAAGAGCACCGTGCAGCATACCCTAGACAGAGTATGTCTCAAAACAAGTTCGCAACTAATTATACATATACCGCCAACTTATTGATTCTTCAAAAAATTGCTTTTTAATAAAACAAATTAAAATTTCTGCAAGAAAAACATAGGGTAAGTGTGCCAAATTCCGGCCAGCTTGCAATTTCGGCCACCTTTTTTGTTCCTCGAATTTCCATGAACTTTTAGATTTTACGTACTCTAGAGATTATACAATGCAAAAGAATAACAAAAAAATATAGCTTCGACAAACGAGATGACGTGAAAAAGATATTGGAAGAATCCCCGAAGGGCAAGGAACTATGAGAATGAAGGTGGCCGAAATAGGGCACCAAAGCTATGTCTATATTTTTATTCATTTAAAAATGTATGAAGAATGATTTTAGAGTAAATAAAGACGGTAAAGTCTTTACAAGGTTCCAAGCAACACTCTTACAAAAGAAAGAATTTAAAAAATCAATTTGTATTTAAAATATTACATGACTTGAGACTTTGACGCTTGCATGCAACTATGCCGAAATTTGGCACAATTACCCTATCAGAAAATATTCACTGAAATTCATGCCACTTCCATATCTTTATCAATGCTTTTTGCAAGGTGTGATAATAATAATAATAATAATTCAACATATTTTTTCTCAGTGTTTAGAGAACATATTCCCTCTGAGACCCATTAAGGCACACTATTAATTTCAGGAAAATTGCTAAAGCATATACAAACTCCTTTGATATATTTAAATGACATAATGTTATCTACATTAACTTAATGGATCTTCGGCACATTTGCAAGATAAAATCAATATTTACGTAGCTGCATATGAGATCACCTCTGTTGTATCATATTTTGTTTTATCGAACAAATCTATGCAACCCCATAAATGTTATGCTTACCCTCAAGAGACGAAATGTTTGCTATTTCATGCAAGTCCGGAGCTTTCCAATAACACAACGATATGTTTTCTCACAATAATCTTCTGGCACTTTGGTACAGTTATACCAAGAGATGCAATCAAGATAAAATAACTGTTTCCCCAGATAGAAATTTTAGAGATTAATGAGACCTCTACTTGTGTTTAACTATAAAATATTGATAGTGGTATATATATGTTACGTAGTGTATATATTGCCCTCATATCCTTATATGGTGAAGGATGTTATTTTTCGAATGTGATAAACTGTTAAGTTTTTGTTAATTAAATTAAACATAAAATATTACATTTAAAAAATCAGAATGTTTAAAAATTTGCCTTATACCTGCAATTCTTATTCCGAATTGGAACAATTAAATATTTTCACAACGATTTTGCTTTTTTTGCAACTTTAAATAATTGCTTGCAATGAAATGGAGTGTAGCTTTAAGAAAAATATTTCTCCAAATGAATCTGAATTTTGGGAAAAATAATTTCCCAGCAGTGTCTGTCCAGTTTTTCATTTTTAATAAGTCTGTTATTACAGGCCTAGAGGATAAATGTTTAAAAATATTGACTTCGTGTCTTGAATGCCCCCTCCCATAAGTCGATATTTTCTAGAGATATCTTGTCATCGTAGCGCAATACTTTTGCTTTTCCATCAAAACTTTATGTTTTTTATATACATAACTTTAGTACGATTTTAACTATTTCATTTCCGAATTTGTGTTATATTTCAATGCTGTTCTAATATTGAGCTTTAGACTTTTTACCGTTTTTTTTTTATTTTTAACTAAAAATATAATTTTATCTTTAAGAGCGTTACACTTGAAAGCTGGAGGAAGAATTTTCTTGAAATAAAAATGCAACTTTTATTTGCGTATCTTCCAAAAGTGTGGAATTTAGTGATGCTTTTAGAGAGTTTCAGTTCAAGAAAAAAGCAAATATACATTTCACTCAAATCTTATTATTTTTCCATCGTTTTATAGAGTTCCGACATTCCGCTGGAAATTCTCGTTAATGAAAGCCACAAGTTACACAAAACCCAAGTGGACTTGAAATACGCAGATAGGACTCAATGATTACAGTATTCATTGGACTTTGATAAAAATAGATCCAGAGAATGTTGAGTGGAGTGTAAATACGTGGTCCTTTTTCCTGAATTAATATTCATATTTGTTTAAACATTGACCAACCATACATACAAGTAAAAATTATATCGACAGTTCCGTTTCATACTATTCTAAGTTGTATTGCTTGTCCTGGCACTTAGCATTTTAATTGAGGCAAATTTATTGCAAAACAAAATTATGCATAAGGGAAGTGTACCACGGATCGGAATGTTAAGAGACGTGCTCCATATTTAGTTGAATATATGAGTTCCAAAACACTACTTGGTATGTTTTTACATGCCAATTGATATATTAGTGATCCATTTAATCATTTTCGTGTATTTGCACTTTTGCTAATTACGGAAATTAATAATATATAGGTGTAATTGTAAGGATGCAATGTGTTCCGTGGATCGGAAGGGACTTAATCAGGTGTTCCACGGATCGGAAGGGCGTGAGCCACGGATCGGCAGATGTTTTTGATGAGGATTCTCCTACTTTCTTGGCATCTAAATCACTCTACAAGGCTTCATTGAAGCTTCTTTGTTATCCTCACACTGTGTACTGTGTATTCACATGATACAACTTCTAAAATTGTTAAATTTAATGAAACTTTCACTGGTAAATTGTTCTATCACAACAAAAACATCTAATAATGGTTGTAAGGATGAAAGCTGAGCGCAATTTTCCACGAAAAAAATATGCCGATTCGAGGAACAGATGAAAGAAAACGGTACTTGTTCGTAAAAAATAATTTATTTTCAATATTCCTTGCCGAAATAATTAAAAAAGTGTATTGATAGTGAAATTAGAGTCACTGAATATTCATTTTTAATTAACACAGATTTGTTAATCATTTTAATCAAACATAATTCCTCATATTCTTGCAGACAAATCCTCGCGTGAAATATTAAGAAAGTAATGAATGGCAGATTTTTTGCTAAGACTCTGATACAGTAATTCAATAAATCAGGTAAATAATAGTAATTTTGTTTGAAACTCGACGAGAAAA
The DNA here is from genome assembly GCF_024763615.1 of Phlebotomus papatasi. NCBI lineage: Eukaryota > Metazoa > Arthropoda > Insecta > Diptera > Psychodidae > Phlebotomus > Phlebotomus papatasi. Next base: position 95,733,649 of record NC_077222.1, on the reverse strand, counting down.
TTGGTTCTGTAGATTAAATATGAACTAACGTGATACATCTTGCTAAAGAAAATTGCTAAAATACATTAAATAATTTTGAAAAGTACATTTTATTTTGGGGTGCCGATACGCGGGACAACCTTCCGATCCGAGGAACACTGACGATCGCTGGTACATTTACCTTACATCATAAAAAAATAATGCTTTAAATTAGGTCATTTGTCGATAAGAAATACACTATATTGGTAAAAATGAAAGGGTTTACCGATGATCCTTTGAAAGGGTCACTGTTTTGACACCTATTTATCTCCGGAATAAACGAATAAAAAGAATGAAAAAATCATCTTAGGTCTTCGCTCAGATAAGGGAAATACGACAAGAGTAATAAGTTTACGATAAAACATAATCTATCGTCATAAATATGCATACAAAATTTCAAATGATTCAAGTGAACCTTTCAAAGGATCAAATATGATCCCTTTTTGTTGAAAAGGGTAAATTTGATCCTTTTATTTTTACCAGTGTACGGTCAATTTTGGCATAGTAAGGAGCGAGATACAGTGAACTTGATTGGGCTTCGCAATCTAACATTAGAAAGGTCTCAACCTCAGATGCAACATACTAAAATTTCCCCGAAATCGGTTAAATTTATTGTCCGGTCAACACATTGTCAACTATAACTCGAGCCAGGGTAAAGCGAGGGAAAAGCACGACCCATCATTGGAAAGGTCTCGGCTTCAGCTATCACATACTAAAATTTCATTTGAATTAAAAATAAAATTTTCAAGTTACTCGACATCGACTTTCAAATCGATTTATCGATTTTAGCTCCCCTAGTGGTAGTCGTATAACATTGGTATGTTTGAAAGGGTTGTAATATTTATTGGGACCTTTCAAAAACATATAGAATTAAATTCTTTTCAATTAGAACCGGAGCTAGAGACATATTAGGAACTTTTTGGCCGGTATAGCTGGGGTCAGGGGGGGTCAGATAGGATCAAGTTTTTTTTTAAGCAAAAGCTCTTAGGCTTAACTATAACACCTATAACATATTAAAATTTAAAACTAATCCATTCCATAGGGACTAAGTTATTTAAGGAAAAAAATTTAGGGTGTTCCAAAATGGGGGGGTTATGTCTCATATTATTATTCGATGTTGCTCACTCGATAGCCTTTGCCGAAAACCGCTTGTCGATATACCTTTTCGTTCTCTCACCAGAAGCATCTGAACTCCGTAGAAACGGCCAGCCGGATGCCCGGAAAATTGATTTTAAACGGGTTTCATATTCGTGATCTATGAGTATCAAGACGTGTACAATTCCAACCTTTCTAATATTGAGCACTGGGCGTCTTCGAATGGTTTGCTTTTAAACCCAAAAAAGTCTCAAGCCATCGTTATTTATAAGAGAACAGCTTCTTTTGGTTTTTATCCTCTATTCCTTCACGGAGAAATTATTCCCTTTGTTGATCAGGTAAAAAACCTTGGAGTAATATTCAATTCTTCTTTGTCTTGGTCAGATCATGCCACATCAATTTGCCGTAAGGTCAACTATTCTTTGTACACCCTTCGACGCTTCCGGGACATCACACCTTATGACACTCGCTTGCTCCTCACGAGAGCGCTTCTTCTTCCTTTCTTTAACTACGGAGCAGAACTCTTCTTTTCGGCGGATAGTGACACCATTCGTCGTCTGACAGTTTTTTTCAATAATTGTGTCAAGTATATCTGTGGCTTAAATCGCCGTTACCATATCACTCCCCATAGAAATGTATTTATTGGCTGTGACCTTATTTCACACTTAAACTTAAGAGCTGTGCTCTTTCTATTTAATTGTTAATATTCGGATGTCCTCGGTGTCCTGAGTACCTGTCGAGTCTTCTGGTTAGGGGGGAGGGGGGCTCGGCCAGGGTTCGGGGACTCATAGTGCGTAAGGTCAGGAGTGACTGTCTTTACCGGTCATTATTTCTAAAGGGCATAGTTATCTTTAACTCCGTTCCAAGTGATCTGCGTAGGTCTGCAGATAGCATCCGACGCTTTTTTCAGGCTGAATCTTAAGAAAACACTTATTGGATTTCTTTTTCTTATTTAATTTTCATTTACCTATACTATTGCAAATCGTTCTTTTATTTTTCTTTCTCTTTTTTTTTGTTGCTGGTTTTTAACTTTTTTTTTCTTTTTTCTTTATCACAATTGCAAGAGGGATAAACCCTATTTTTGTGATTGAATAAATATTACTATATTATTATACAAAAAAATTCAATGACGAACATCGAATCATTGATATTCCTTAGCATCTTCAGCATACAAATAAACCTCCTGAAATTTTGGATTCCGAACATAGAAAAGTAGAGAATGAAACAGTCGACAACAACACAAAACTAATTTGCCATAAATTAATCAAATTTTCTATGATTTAGGTCCTCCATACATTCGTACAAGTAGACTAAAGCAATTACTGACCGGGACTGATGTCACTATCCACTGTCCCTATTCTGGTTATCCGATTGAATCAATCAGGTGGAAGTTGTCAGAGCAAGAAATAATTCCAAGTAAGTATTTTGTGGCAGAGAGATAGTGACAAAATAAGATTGATGATGGGAATTTACTAAATGGACTGAAATGTTAAAATAGATTCACGTTATACTGTGGCGAGTGTCCAGGATGGTGGCTTTCTTAAGATAAATCAAGTGGATACTCACGATGCTGGTCGTTACACATGCATTGTCCGGAGTAGATCTGGGGAAGAGGCACGAAGAGATTTGCAGGTTGTCATCAAAAGTCCACCTGTTATCGAACCATTTGCCTTCCCTAAGAATCTCCAGGAAGGTGGTAGGGCACAGCTCTCGTGCATTGTGTCATCTGGAGATATGCCAGTATTTTTTAGTTGGCACAAAGACAATGCTCCCGTGCCCATTGGTTTACAAGTCACGGAAAAGAAAGAAGACTTCTTTAGTATTCTAGTATTTAAAGATCTCACAGATCGACATAGTGGACGGTATACGTGCTTTGCCACAAATTCAGCCGCCAAAGTGAATTATACTGCAGAACTCAATGTTCGTGGTAAGTGAAATATCTTCCTCATCCTGTGGGGAGTATTAGAGGAATTTCGAGAAATTTCCTGTGTGAGTGATTGAGTGTGTGTAATTTTGCCATTAGTGCCACCCCACTGGAAGCAGGAGCCCAAAGACACAGCTGTGATGCTAGGCAATCCCATTTCTTTACACTGCGAAGCTGGCGGATTTCCAGAACCAACCATTTCCTGGTTTAAAGGACAAGGTGAGTGCAACAATTTCCGTTTCCAATGCATTTTCTTTTCATTCTCCCCATTTAGTTTCATACTAAGAAAATTTCTGAAAAAGACCGAAGTTTCTAATTTATGCCACACTGTAAAGAGGTTTTGAATTTGAATAAAACCTGAAAAGAATTGTTTGTGAAGGAAAATTCGCAGAGTGCTCGGCTCAAACGCAAATAAATTGTGACGATGTGTACTTTCGCTCGTGACTATATAAAAGTTTACGGTGAATTGAGAATGTTTCGTTTATCATCTCAAGTCCATCTCTTAACTCAATTACTTTTTATTGAATCAAGTAAGGGTTGCAATTCACTATAGATATCAAGTAACTCTCAAGACAATATTGTCGGCTCCTGCTAGTCGATATTCAGAAAAAACTATTGCCGCACTACACTGTTTAACCCTTTAAGGACGAGAGGGTCAAAAATTGGAGTCACAAAAAAATTTTTTTTTCTGACTTAGAGCAAAACAACTTAAGAAGCCTATATGATAAATTTAGATAAAACTTTAGAAAACCGTAGGAGTCACCCTTTACCCAATCGTCCTTAAAGGATTAAAAAAAAAGGAAAAGTGTCTTGGATAATATTTAGTAAAATTATTGGTAAGTGTTTGTGAATTCCTACTGAGGACTTACGAAATGATTGTAAGTAATATTACTCACTAAAAGCTTGTAAAAGTTTGTAATTTTACAAACTTTTACAAATTGTTTTACTTACAAACTGTTCGTAAGATGATCACTTAACGAGAATTTTTGTTCGTATGTGTTCCTAAACACATTCAGAAATGTTCGTCAAACTTTGTCATTTGCTCACAAAGTTTTGTTAGACAAACAAAAAGTTTGTAAAAGAACAAAAACTACTCATCAAGGGATCATGGTTTAAGCAATGTTTGTGAAAAAAGTACAAACTTTTACAAACTTTTAGGTGGGTTTATAATTTACAAACATTTCGTGAATCCTTATTCGGAATTCACAAACATTTACCACCAATTTTAAGAAATATTTTATAATACAGATATTCGAATAAACACGCAAATATCACTAATACATTTTGCGCAAGTATATTATATAAAAATTGGATGATTTGAGTGTCACTTGCTCTGATTGACGATTTCTCTGTACATAAATACAATTAACATTGAACTAAAGTTCGTAAAATTCTCACAATAAACCAAAATTCATGGACACCATGAGCTGCCGGCTCAATTGTACGCACCACATCGTTTCCAAATCTCGCAATCCCAAGAGTAAGCGATTGCAGTGCATAATGCAATTGGCTAAAGGTCGTGTAGCAAGTCAAGCAGAGCATGTGGCCTCTAATAGCTCAGTTGGTAGAGCACTCGTCTAGTTAACGAGAGGTCTCCAGTTCGATTCTGGGTGGAGGCAGGAATTTTTCCTGTCTCCACTGAGAAAAAATTGGATGATTTGAGTGTCACTTGCTCTGATTGACGATTTCTCTGTACATAAATACAATTAACATTGAACTAAAGTTCGTAAAATTCTCACAATATATTATATAACTTCCCAGGAATGTCCCTTTGCCCAGAAAAATTCTCTTTGCCCCAAACAGGCGATACTGATAACTTTCCAAAACACAAAAAAAATTCCCTTTTGTCCCAAACAGTCGATATGGATAACTTCCCAAAACAAAGAAAATTTCCCTTTGCCCCAAACAGGCGCTACTGATAACTTCCCAAGTCACAAAAAAATCCCTTTTATCTTAAAGAGGCGATACTGATAATTTCTCAAAGCACAAAAAATTCCCTTTTGTCCTAAACAGGCGCTACTGATAACTTACCGAAACACAGAAAATTTCCTTTTGTCCCAAACAGGCGATACTGATAATTTCCCAAAACACAAAAAATTTCCCTTTGCCCCAACTAAGCGCTACTGATAACTTCCCAAAATACAGAAAATTCCCTTTGCCCCAAACGGGCGATATTGATAAATTCCCAAAACAGAAAACTTGCCTTTGCTACAGGCGATACTGATAATTTCCCAAAACACAAAAATTTACCTTTTGTCCTAAACAGGCGATACTGATAATATCCCAAAACACAAAAAAATTCCCTTTGCCCCAAATAGGCGCTACTGAGAACTTCCCAAAATACAGAAAATTCCCTTTGCCCAAACGGGCGATATTGATAAATTCCCAAAACACAAAAAATCCCTTTTGTCCTATCAAGGCAATACTGACTATTTCAAAAAAACACAGAAAATTTCCCTTTGCGTCAAACAGGCGATACTGATAATTAAAGAGCTGAAAGCTCAACCCTGAACTCAGACCCGAGGTGCATAAGGTCCTTACCTTTGTAATTTCATTATTTTATTTTATTACTTATGCAAAACGTATGAGAGTCGAGATTTCAAAAGACTAAGTGTCCAAAAAACAAAGATTACCGAAGACAAAGATTCCATAGACAAACTGGAAAAAATAAAAGTGTAAAAACAAAATGGAGAAACGAACGTTCCCTCAAACCCAATTTGTTTTATGTAAAATATTTTGCATTAACATTTTATTTTGGGGTGAAGACGCAACCTTCATGGTCGATATATGTTTCACTTACCTTAAATTTTTCAATTTATTATAAATAATTATCTTCTTGTGTGTAGTTCAAGTCGGAATCTCAAAAAGTTTTACTTCCATATAATTTAACTTAACAAACAAAGGAGGATAATTTTGGTCTAACAAACTTTCGAAGGTGAATTGAACCTTCTTTTGAGAATCAGTATCTGCACAACAATTCCAACACCTAGTTTCTTCATTTTAATACTATTTCTACAAACTTTTGACCAACTTTTACAAAAAAACTTATTATCTACGTGGTTATCTAGACAAAAACTATTTAATTCATTTAAATTTGATCGAAAACAATTGCAAACATAGACCTTTTACGTTCTGCAACTCAAAATTAGTTTTATTTCTGAAAAAGAGCAAAACTGATCTCCTGTAATTCCAAACACGAAAGGTAAATCTTTTTGGAATAAGAATGATATGGGATAAAATCGTATGAGCTGATCCTCTATTTCACAAATATACAGAAATCTATTTTGTTCTATTTTAAACGTTCCACAATCTAACAAAAAGCGTAAAGTTTTGAAAAATGTTTCCAACAATGCATTTTAAGTAATCATTATCTAAAAAATTATTCAATTCTTTGTCCAAGTATTTTAAAATATCAAAAACGTAAAAAAGTGAGGTAGTCCACTGTAGTTTCCAAAGAACAATGTGTAAATATCCTTACACTTCACGATATCAAAAGATTTAAAAAGGATTCATTTCCTCTTCTACAACTTAAATAAGAGAAACGGATTAATATATGGACTAATAAAATGGTGTGAGCCTATTACGGTAGAGTACACTTATTGCATATACCTGCCATTACTTTTCATCAGATGGCTTAGAACAGAATTAAGGACGTAAGACACTAGGATTTATATTTACACGTCATTTCTTTTTTTCTTCTTTTTTATTCTCTTGCAAAATGGACATCCCATCGTGTGGATTTTGATAATGCTTGGGCGAATGTGCCAACATGATGGAATAAAATAAATAGGAAAAATGTCACAGGACTTCCATTTAATTCCCCTGAAAAATAACACACTCACTGTGGATTTTGCCACCTCAGACGATGAAGGATATTACATGTGTCTGGCGAAAAATGATATCGGTTCTGGATTGAAGAAGGTTATCCATGTCAATGTTAATGGTAAGAAGATGAATTTCCAACAAGACCCTTTGTAAAGAGCGCAATTCCCTTTTCATTTAATATACCCTTGTTCCAATTTCACGAAACTATCAAGTATATAAGGTAAAGTACCCTTACTCGACCGGGTTCCTCTATTCGACCGGTGGGTCAATTTTTGAATATTTGATGGTGAATTTCATCAATTTCTATGAATTTGTCACTGATTCGTATTATTTAAAGAATAATTGACCTATTAATGTTAGATCATACACAAAATCTCATAGCAAATATAATTAAATTGAATAAATAAATCTACCGGTCGAATAGAGGAACCGGTCGAATAAAGGGTACTTTACCTTAGTGTTCCAATTAAACTTACACGATGCTTATGTCTGTCTTGAATTTGGGGATGGCTTCTTAAGCGTGTAAGATCAAATGGAAGGCAATGTCTCACTGTGCTACTATACATATTCATTTCAGAACCCGTGAGGTTTGAATATCCCATGAAAAATGTTTCATCTCGACGCAATGATCCGGTCACCCTAAGTTGTATAGCTATAGGGGATGAACCCATAAATGTTGTGTGGTCCCACAATACAGCTAGGATAGATCTCAATAATTATCGGTGAGTGATGGTTGTTGGGGTGGTATGTTTGAAATATTTTGTGCTAAATCGTATATAAAATATTTGAGATTCCTCCTAAAAACCATATGCCTCTTAAAGTACATCTCAATTATTCTCTGACAGATTAAATATAGCGGAAATAAAGACTGAAAATGGAGTGAACTCCCAACTCTCAATAAGCCGTACAGACCGACATGATTCGGGACGCTATAAGTGTATTGCGGAAAATCCCTTTGGCCGTAGTGAGCACACCATCTTCCTGGCTGTACAAGGTATGATTCTACAAAGGGAATTATTCATTAGTTGTACAATGAGAATAAGAAGATTCTTTTTCTGAGACGATCCCCATACATATTGTATTTTACAGAACGTCCGGATGCTCCGTCAAATCTCGAGGTAGTTGAGGTCAAAAGTCGCACAGTGAAGCTATCCTGGAGGCGACCTTTCGATGGAAATAGCCCTGTTCTCAGTTACTTGGTTCAGTACCAACCTGTAAAATCTCTTCATAATCTCCCACCCACCATACACACCACCGAAGCGGAATGGAACTCAGGTAAAGAGAAATGAATACTACCGAAATATATTTTAAGGACGTTTGAAATATTTCAGGATTTATATAAAATGTCTCAAGGGAGAAAGACCGTATGACTTTAAACTTTAATATTGTTTTATGCTCTTTAATATTTTCTCAATAGAATTTTATACTACACAGAACCTCATAAAAATTTCAAAAAATTTGCAAACTTTTACTCACTGAAACCAAAAAAAAAACTAGAAAAAGTTTAAAATTCAACAAATATTAAAATTTATTAAGCAAACTATAACATTTTCAATATCCCATTCTGCATTCAAATTATGAGAAAGCATGAATGAAGTGGAAAGTTTGAAAATTGTATGGCTCAATAGATAAGTTTATTCTATTGAACTTAAGAGTAAATTTTCAAGAAAAAGCTTCTATTGAACATGGAGCATTAAACACATAGAAAATCACTCATAAGTGCATAAGTGCATGTTGATGCTAAAATGTTAATTAGGTAAATTATGCGTCACAACGTCCTGTCTTAAGTAAGATTTATGCAGTATTATTTTTTCTGGTACAGGGATGGAATTATCAGTCACATGCCCTGTGGAATTTAATGAAGGGCATTACAATGGGTTCTGTTCAAAAATCTTTAATCCTATCAGAAAACTTCTAGTAACATTTGAACGCAGGATAGTTGCATCATAGAGTGGTCGTTTTCCTATTTAATCAATTACATGCTGAAATTAAGTTTACAAATTTACGTGACGTCTTCCATATACGACACTATCAACTACACATTCTCAAGAGCTTTCATGAGTAAATTTGTTTTCTGTATCATTGAAATTCCCAGCTAACACATTAAATACTGATCAAGAACTTGATATGTTCTTAACTCAATTAATTAATTTTAAAGAGTTGTAGAATATCAAACTACTTAAAAGTAGTGAATACAGAAATTACAATGTCATGACTCAGCCTTAACACCAAGTACTTAACTAAGGACTTTAAACTAACTTCTTTTTTAATTGCTCTAAAATAAAATACTTTTACCTCCCGGAGAAGTCTGAGGCCTTCATCTGCGTAGTGTCATATCCAATCCGATTTTCTCATGACAATTTTCATGCTGAGTATAGATGCTAAGTAACTAATAAAGCGGTATCAAAAATCGGAATGATATCGAGTCTCTATAATTCATGTATATTTCACCGCTTTTCAACTTTTTCAAAATTTTAATGGCGCTACAACCATTTGCTGGTCTTGGCTGAATTCAGGACCCGTCGTCACTGGGGCCTATTACGCGCCACTTTTCTCCAATTTTGCAGCCCTAGAGCTGGCGTCCTGGTCCGAAACGTCGGTCCATAGGAGGCTTGGTCGGTCTCGTTTCCTCGAAGTATAGAATCCTCTCCTACAGACTTTCTTAATTGCGAACCAAATGACCAGCGTATCGGAGCCTATTGAGGAGTATTTACTTGACGATAGTTACCTCTCGGTAGCGCTCATACACTTCATGGTTGTATAGGCTCAGAAATCGTCCCTCTTTACATACGGAGCCAAAAATATTTTGGAGAATCCTCCTCTCAAACGCAGCTAAGAGTTCGCAATTCTGTTTTCTGATGACCCACGTTTCATATGAAAACGTGAGGACTGATAGAATCATAATCCTATACAGTACTTGCTTGGTCTTTATGCCTAAAGGCCTCTACATATTGAGAGCAATTTTCTTCAAAAATCGAATTTTTGACAGAATTTTGACGTTTGTACCTACAACAGTGCGAACGATTTCCTTCAAAAGAGAAATTTTTGACGGAAGCTGCTTACAATGTCTAAACACTCTAAGGTTCTGGATCGGAAAACTCTTAATAGACTGTTGGCTTTCAGTAGCCGGCTGTTGTTGTTGGCTGTGATTGTTGACCCAAGACAGCCGAAAGAGTTAACAACTTCAAAGTTGTAGTTCTCCATCGGGAACCTTGTTTGATCGATGCCCTCCATAGATGTTGCCGGAGTTGCTGCTGACAAGGCGTAGTATTGCCTTCATTTATCTGTAGCCCCAGACTTCGTTCCGCTTGCTCAATCTGGATCTGGAATGTACAGCTCTGGGATTGCGTCCCATGATATTAATATCACCTGCATAGGCTATGCATACCGGCTGCATACGCCGGAGTCACGGATCGCTTTCTCCAGTGCCACAGGTTGAAGAGAACACACGATAGCCAGTCCCCATGTCTGACCCCGTTGTTCATAGGGAAGTCCTGTGACAACGATCTGTTCACCTTAAATTTGCTCCTCATATGGGTCATGGTCATCTTAGTCATTCGTATCAATTAGGTGTGATTCCTTCTAATCACACCTATTTTTTCGGGATTAACTCTTTCGCGTCTTTAGGGTCATATATGACCCGGGGAAAAAAGTTTCTTTTTGGCTATTTACATTAATTGAAATCTAACTGGAGTCTTGAGAAAATGAGCCAAGAATATTATACATCCTTCTATTATGATGTCGTGCACGAACAGATAGATTTCAATTAATGTAAATACCCAAAAAAAAACTTTTTTCCCCGAATCATGACATTACTCTAAAGACGCGAAAGAGTTAAGAAGTTATGAACCATTTTAATTTTTATTTACCGAAATTGGCTCTTCTACTTACCGAAATTTAATTTTTACAGACCATTTTGAATTATTTTCGCTAATTTAATGAGCAAAAATATTTTTCTCTAAGAAATATGTGGGAAATAGGGAACTTATCATCACTTCTGTTAATAAATTTTGTAAAGTAAAATTTGGAATTCCGGACAATGCAGATTTCTAGACAATACAAATTTCCGGACAATTTAGAAGTTCGAACTTTTATGGACAACATAGTAATTAAGCAATTCTAAAGAACTTAGGAAGTTGCTAAATTGATATTTGATCTAATTTTGCTTTGCCCGAAATTCCGTGCTGCCCGGAATTTCAAAATTTACCGTATAGCCGTTATTAACAGCTTAATGTATCGTAGTATAATAAAAGTTGATTTTAATGATAAAATATATTGGAAAAATTTCGAGGACAGGAAAATTTCAGGGAATATTTTAACCAATAGGTACAACAGTCAATGTGACTCTACCAACTGTTAGCGATACCCTAACGATTGATGGTGAACCTAGAGAGCAAGCAATTGTGTCGGGACTCCATCCAGCCACGGCGTATCTTATTAGAATGTTGGCTATTAATGAAATTGAAAGTAGCTCTTACACGGACGCCCTAATCATCAAAACGCAGGAAGAGCCACCCGTTGAATCTCCTCAGAACATCCAAGTCCAGACAGGTGGGATGGGAGAGTTAATTGTAACTTGGCAAGTACCACCAAGAGATTCTTGGAATGGGGAGTTGCTGGGATACATGGTCAACTACACTGAAGACAAACAGGCTATTAACTACGTGAGTTCAAGTGGCGCCACAAATAACAGCATCAAAGTTCGAGGCTGGGCCACCACAAAAACAACCATATCCGGACTGAGGATGTTTACGAGATACTTGGTGAGGGTGCAAGCGTACAACGGTATTGCGTCAGGACCCTGGAGTCAACCGGTTATCGGGACAACTCTCGAGGGAGGCAAGTAGTCTCAACTCTTATGACATTTATTTTTCTCTCTCTGGGAGATGTTTAATAATGGAAAAGGAATTTTTCTCTCTTTGGATTTAAAACAACCTCTTGATTCCTTTTGCTTTTATGGTGCGGGAAAAAATGTTACTTGGAAAATAAAACAGTTCCGGAGGCATCACCGCAGAATGTAACTTGTTTTCCGGCTGGTTCCCAGAGTATTCGAGTGACATGGCAAGAACCACCTCCTGAATTTCATGGTGGCATCATTCAGGGATATAAAATCCTCTACCGTCCATTAGTGAAACAAGGTCTGTCCTCAAATACTCATGTTTATTTTTCGTCCATCCCACTGATATTGGTTCGCTGAGTGGGTGGGAAAAACTTTTAACAGTTAGACATTGCCATAATATCCAAACTTCCAATATTTGTGCGGATTTCTTCCTCTACTATCTTTCCAGTTGAATTGTCCTCAACGACTGAAGTGAAAAGGACATCGAACATGGAAACTCACTTGCACGCCCTATACAAAGCCACAAACTACTCGATACGTGTGCTAGCATATACTAAGGGGGATGGTGTGCCCAGTGATGCCAAATATTGTTCAACTGAGGAAGATGGTAAGTTGTTTTTTTTTATCAAGGGAAAGAGTAAAATTTTCCTATCTACCCCAATTGAGTATCCCCATTATAATGCTCGCTGTTTGTTCATTCCTATGAAAGTCAATACATAACCATTTTAAGTGCAGTGCACATTTTTTAATTTTCACCATTCACATGAAAATTGTATTCCAAATACATTGCAAAAGACTTCAACATTTTTATGCTGTTCCTGTTGGGGCATTTAGCTTGTCATTTCAATACATTTTCCATTGATTTTATTTTTACGATTGTCAATTAAATTATTTAACATTTGATTGAAAATGTCGTTACTATATATATTTCCATGTAGCAATTTCGTATAGAATTATACACATAAAATAGTTATTTCAGTTACCAATATTTTATGTAAAAGTAACATGATGAATACTTTACTCCAATTAGTAATATCACTAAGTAGTTTTACGATCTGTATAATTTCAACAATATTAATCTCAATTAATAGCTTTTGTCTGATTTATATTTTAATTCACTGTGATAAAATTATACGCAATTTTTGCCAAAGGACATATTACATATACATCTTTCACCAATGAAATTCAAGTTATTCAGTGGCGATCTTGAAGAAAATTGTTGTTTATTGTCACATTCCGCACATTTTCTTTAGTCAATATTCACTGTATTTTATTAGATTCCTATTATAATCCCTATTCTTTCTTGGCTGTCTTTTTGAATTTATTTCAGTCACTTGTATTGTACTAAAGAAAATTTGTCAGAAGAAATGGCCAAGAAAAAATATAATATTCTACAGGGTATTGGAATTCGTAAACACGCCTTAAAAAAGGGGTGACAAAGTGTACAAATTTTATGAAATTTTCAAAGTTATGACTCAAATGTTACAGCGCAAAAGTAATTTTGTATTAAATTTTTTTTTAGCAATCTAGGGTCGAAAGAACACCTGTTCGGAAGGGAACACTTATTGACAATTTCATCAAAATATTGAAATTTGTTTAGTGTATCTAATAAAATGCAAATAATATGACGTTTTTTCATTAATCTGTCTTTTCCTGTAAGGATAAGTGTTCAAATTTATTATTCCAAATGATGCAAAATAGGGTGCCAATAAGTCAGTATATGATTTCTTAAAGTACTATTTGGTATTCTTTCAACTGACTCATGGAGAAACGCATCGTTCTCTCGAGTCAAAGAACTTCACATTTTTCCTCAAGCCGAAACTGTTCGTTTTTAAGTTTAGGGGAAAGTGCCCATGCTTTACACGGTCCTAAGCTTTACAATGACAAGAGTTTTCGTATGTTTTTCAATATATGTGACTCATCTCATCCTTATTTTAAAAACTACGGGAAAGTGTCTTGTTTTTAAAATCGCCTGCACAAAATGGACGAAATTTAAAGCTAGCCGAAATTTGGCATAGTTGCCCTCGATGAAAATATTAATGAACACAACTTTGTGAAAACCGATAATTTAGCCGAGCGACTAAATTCGGCCTTCCTTACCACGCTTCTGGGAAGCTCCCTAACTACTGCAGATGCCTAACCAATACTCCTTTGAGAGTTCTGAATCCATTTTATCATTACTCGTGAATATGAAACCCTTAGATACTTAAACTTCTCCACCTGTTTCAATTTGATTATACTGACATGTAAAATACATTGTACAGGTTGCTAGAAGATCGTTTTACTTCCGATTTAGTTATCGGAAGTTTTATTTGTATCTGTTGATTTATCGATCATAACTGATTATAATCAGTTCAGACTTGTCAAAATATCTAAAACTTTTCCAATTAGCCTCCTAAACATTTGATTGAAAAATACGCTCTCGACAATTCTTTTTGGCTTGATCTTGGAAAACCGGACTGAAATATTCGTTAAAACAGAGGTGTGCAAAAACCGTTTGAAACCGAACAAACGTCAAACGAAACTTGTACGACAATGGTCAAAACGCTACCTGAACAAACTTATTTTGATGTTTATTCAGTTTCAACGGTTCTTGCACACCTCTGCGCTAAAAGATATCCAAAATAAAAATAATCGTACGAGACGTAGGAAACGGTGGAAAAAGAAAGTCAAGTAAATGGTTCTTGGATCCTCTTCAAACAACGTGACACCAAAAAAACTTGATATTTCAGATATACAAAATTCTACAAAAATTGCCCCTTAAGGGGTAAGGATATGAAGTCGAATTAGTAATTAAATTGTAAATATAGGAAATAAAAGCCAAGTTAATATTGAGTTAATATTTGTTTAAAGGGTTTTTTTGTTAAAATTTCTTTTACCAAATTACTTTACTGCCAAATTTTACAAGCTAAATTTTCTCAAGGATCAGCCTGAGTATCTGTTTGTGTTCTTAGGCGGAAAAAAATCGGAAGACTTGATAGAATTTGAGTAGTAATAGCTTTGATGTCAAATAACAATTCAATCATGTATTTCAGTAAAATGAACTATAATACGTAAATATGTCATAAGCAAAAACCACACTTCAAAGGATTCTGAATTTGTGGAATTGAATGCCTCTTGCAAAAATATATTGCTACAATTGGACCGCATTTGCTTAATTAACAATATTGAAAAATGGCGGCAATGAACGTATAAATCAATTGGAATGCAATTTATTATTTCGATTAAATGAATTGACCTATTTTTCATGTTTTGCATTAAATTTTACAATACATTACATTTTAATTATTGTTGCTGTGGTTAACATTACTTTGAACACGTATCCACACACTCATCTACCCCTAGCCACCCCAACTTTCCAGATAGCAAAAACTATATATATCTGCAAAGTGTATATTGGTTTTGTTTGATCCCAATACCTCTATATCCTATATGTTTATGCAGAAACAGTGGCCTGAATATATTAATTGATATTGCAAATATTTAACAGTTCCGGATCCACCGGCCAATGTAAAGGCGGCCGCACTGACAGCGGATTCAATTTTGATTTCGTGGCTTCCGCCAATACACAAAAATGGCATCATAACAAATTACAATGTTTATTGTCGTGAAGCGGGCCGAAAGGGACAAGCTAAAAGTAATTTATATGAAATTTTGCAATATTCAAATATAGCCTTTTCATGATGGACCAACAAAACTACCATTCTGGTTTTTTTTCTCTTTTCTCGTTATTCAACGTTTCAGATCATTTGGTCCGTGTGGATGAAAATGGGAATCCAATGACTTTCGAGGCACGAAATTTGCACGAAAATCAAATGTATGAATTTTGGGTGTCAGCCACAACGGGAAGTGGAGAAGGTGAACCAACAGCCGTAATTGCTCAGGCCACAAACACAAGAGCACCAGCAAGTATAGCCTCATTTTCCCAAACACTTCGCCGGGCAGTGGGCTCGAGTTTGCTACTCGAATGCCTGGCTGTTGGTAATCCAACGCCACGTACACGTTGGTTCACCAGAGACCGTCCAGTGACATTTAGTCCATTCTATGAGGTCACCACAGATGGCAATTTGAAAATTCATAGCATCGAAACGAGCCTCACGGGAAATTATACATGTCAGGCCAAGAATCTCTTTGGCCACGATGAAATTGTCTATACAATTGTTGCCATGAAGACCCCCAGTGCTCCTCAATTGGTAGTACAATTCTCTACAGCTGATAGTATCCGGGTGACTTGGGAACCACCCGATGACGGTGGTGCCCCCATTCAGGGCTATATCCTGTCCTACCGAACAGGCGACAGCGGCTGGCACAGACTCGATTTTACACCTGAGCAAACCAGCTACACCATAACGGGTCTCAAGTGTGGCAATCAGTATATCCTGAAAATGATGGGCTTCAATCGTGTGGGTGATGGACACAGCAGTGACGAGATTATCGTAGGGACAAAGGGAAAAGGTAGGGATAATTGGCAAACAATACCCCTGCAAATTTGCTAGGAAAGTATACAATATATAGCACTCAGACTTTTCCATTATACCTATTAACAGTGTCCACAGCACCAGATGAGAAGGATTTTGTCCAAACAAATGCCACTTGTGCCAGCATAAGTCTCTCCCAGTGGAATAATGGAGGATGTCCTATCCATCATTTCTCTGTGGAGCATCGTCCACTTGGTATGTCACTGACCTACACATTTACCATCTTACTCCTTTAGAATACATATAGCATAAACACTTAGGAAAATTGCTTGATTAGTTACGTGATCCAGAGAGAATTGTCTGGAAAATTGAAATTATATAAAATTAACCCTATGACAATGCAATGGATAAAGTTTTAGCAAAGCAATCTTCCGAACATTGCTTTTCTTTCATCCCTTTATAGTTCTTTTTGGTGTTTTATGTGCAAAAGTACGACTTTCGAGTAATTTCTAGTTTTCAAATTATTTCAATAAAATTTTATTTTTATTAAAATTTCTGTCATCATTTTTATTTTAGTTCACAAAGAACTGTTTAATTATGTTATCTGTTGTCAATTGTCATAGTTTGACCAAATAGGGTGGCGCCGTACAACTTCGCTATTGTAATTTTAATCCCTCTGAACCATATCAATATTCGTATAGCGAACTTTCACAAAATCATTTAGATATTCGAAAAACGCAATTAAAAAGAACATACCATTTGAGTACATATGAGTCCCAGTCAAAATGCCGAAAGCCAAAATCGTGACCGATACTATCCCGATGTGGTAGTTTACGACAAATATGATCCAACTTTCGAATAATGCAATTCCAATAACCTATTCTGAATTTTCAAAAAAGTCAGAATTTGAACACTTGGCAGCTTAATTTCTAAGTATTAAAGAGACACAAATAAGACATTTTAATATTTTTCGTGAAACAAGGAAGCATTAAGTCATATGAATTAATCCCCTGTCATCATTATTCCAAAAAGATTTTTCTTGCAATTTGAATTGAAATGGGATCGACTTTGCTCTTTTTCAGAAATAAAGTAAAACTAATTCTGAAAGGTAATTATCTTCAGTTTCTTCCGGTGTTCGTCAGAGGATTGTTTTGTTCTCAAAATAAAAAAAACACAATTTTCTCCAAAGCTATCGACCCTCGGTATGGGTCTTCCTCATTGGGTCAATTAAAATCTTTTAAATGATTTGGAATCGTTTTTCGTCATCTTAACACTACACATAGCCACTAAAAACTTACTTTCTTCTTTGAAAAGGGAATTTTTTGGACACTTTCTACTTTGAATTTAATTTAATTTAATTTAAATTTTCTCTATCTGCTGCTTTCTCTTCAATGGTTTTGTTCTAACTTTTTGGAATTGGAACAAAACCACTGAAGAGAAGGCAGCAGATAGAGAAAAATTAAACTAAATTAAATTAAATTAAATTCAAAGTACAAAAGTGGTACGTGTAGTGTTAAGAGGACGAAAGACGATTCCAAATCATTTAAAGATTTTAATTGACCCACCGAGGAAGACCCATACCGAGGGTCGAAAGCTTTGGAGAAAATTCAGTCTCTTTGGTTTTGAGAAGAAGACAATCCTCTGACGCCTCTGGCGAATACCGGTAAAAACTGAAGATAATATACAACTACGTCAGATACAGTATGCGAAGATATCTATGAAAGCTAAGTTTGTAAAGGTTATAGTGAATATTATAATGCACTCTCAAATAGAAAACAAAAAACTATTTTTGTCCAAACTAATTCGTAAAATAAATTCAATATTTGATTCTATCTCCTGAAAATTTTTTGAGAACAAATTGGTCCCCTGTGATTTCCAAAAAGTGACCCAAATTGGAAGATGAGCTTCTTTACCGAATGTCTCATTTTTTTTAATAATGCTTTATTCCAGAGATTTGGAAATTCTAATAGGGGAAAATGCGCTACTTTTGGACGACTGAAGCATCAGACAACTCAATTTTTTTCTATGTTCTTAATGGCAACCCATGGCTTTTTTCAGGAAATTCAAAGCTTCGGAATTAAAATATAATATTATAATGGATCACATTTCTTAAAAACACATTGAAAAGGTTGAAGAGAATGAATTATTCGTAGCTTGAGTCGTCCGAAGGTAGGGCGCTTTCCCCTAGTTAAAAATCTCTTTCAATACATTACTTTTAAGTCAAAACTTTTTAATTTTTAATTTTTCAAATGAGGACAAGTAAAGTAGAGAGTTAATTGATCTCAAACCACACCAGACTGAAAACTCATTTGCGCAGAATAAATGTTATCGAGAACCCAATCTATGCGGTTTGTGGCGAATATGAGGACATTGATCATGTCCTCTTTAGATGTCCTCGTTTCAGGGGTGGTAGAGAGGAGCTTGTTAGCTTGTACAATGCTTTATCCCTCAACCTTCAAGTTAGGGACATATTAACATTGAGAATAGAGTTCAAGCGGGTTGGACCACTGAAAATAATACCCAAAATTCCTAAAGAGAAACGGAATAAATGTTTAAATTCATGGATAGCCGGCTTCATTTTGAGTGGTTACTTATTTATTTTATAAAGGACTGGCAGTCAAAATAGACTTGAGGCCTAAGACATTAACAAAAGATAGAGGGGAGAGATACGACAAAAGAACAAGAAATTGATTAGATTTGTAAGGGAAAGTGGTCAACTTCTGTGCACACTTATCATTGAAATATTGTAGGGGGAGGCTTTGAACTTTCGCACACAAAAATGATGTTCAAGTTCAGTAATTTTTTCTGACTACCATGCAAACCGTATGGATTCTCCAACTATGCCAAAAAAATGTCTTACTTATAAGGTTCATAATCCCACCAAACAAAATCCCAGGAAATCCTTAGATTTTCCTCCAGAGGAAAATGAAAATTTAATGGCGATTTGTCCGATAGATGAATCAAGTTTCTACTATCGCACACGATTCACGCCATCATTGAACACCCCATTTTCACCGTAAATTTTGCACCGGATACTAAAAGTTGCACATCATTGTTTAAAGGGAACTCTAATCTACTTGATTAAACCATTTTTATAAGGAATAAAACATTTTAATATCACTTTTTTGGAACTTTTCTGAGAGATGTTTTATTGACATTAAAAACCATTTTTTTGCTTGATTCTACGAGAATTTCACTCCGGAAACTGTTAAATCTGATGAATACTTTCTTGAAAAGTCCAAATATCACCAAATTTACACGAATCAATAAGTTTTTAAAGCTAAAAATTGACTAAAACTCTGCAAGCGAGAAGACCACACAAGATTCCACCATTCCTCCACGGAGCCGGATATGCACAAAAACGTTTGAATGCGCATCATTGAAGATTTCGCTGTTCCTGCAGCTGCAGGAATCGGGATTTAGCACAGATATTGAGCTTCAGCAGGTGAACAGGCTAAAATTTTCACAAAACATCTTCTTACGGACAATTTCTTTTCTTTGTCATGCAAAACAACACAATAGTGAGGTTATGTCAAAGATTGTCAAAAACCAGTTGTAAACTGTATGAGCTTATTGCAGATGTGATTCGTTCATTGCACATTCAGTTTGTGCAAGCTTGAAAAATATTTTAATATCAAAGAAATGCAAAATTGCTTAATAATTACTCAACTGCAGCCTATTTGAGTCAAATTACTTCTTGTTTATTAACTTTACGATTTTTAAGTTTTCCTTTTTAGTGGTGGATCAAATCGGTAGATTACAATAGATGTGAATATGAGGGATCGCATCTAAAATGAAGTTTCTTGGAAAATGTGAGAGAAGCCATGTCTTCTATGTGCGATCGATGAATCTGAGTCAAGTTTGTGAATTTTGTTCCACCCACAAAAAGTGCCTGTTCAGCCTAAAAGATTTTTACATAAATCTGATTCCTAATAACCCTTCTACCCTCTGTGATAGTAGTTTTTCAGAAAAGTGATATTAATTCTGCACAATCGTATGAAATATTGCACAGCAAAATTACAGTTTTGGACCTGTTTTTATTTTTTGCTTCCTGAAACTAGGAAAAAAGGATTAGACTCTCAATTTTTTCAGGAAAGATGGGATTTAAGGTTAGCTATTACAATATATAGCCATATGTGAGATTCATAAATGAATATGGGAGAAATATGAAGTGTCTGAAGGTAGCGTATGTGCGAACGATCAAAGCCTCCCCCTATGTTTTTTTCTTATTTTTAATACAAAAACTCTATTTTATTAATAGAGTGGGGCACCTTTGAATGAAGGATAGCTTTGAAACTGGGATTTTTCTCCTATTTTTAAATTGAGCCTTACCATGGTATACATAATTTAACTGCCCAAGCATATTAAGAAGCTAAATTACATTACAATATAGCTCACTTCCACTTAAAAGAGAAAAATTCCAATTTCAAAGCTTCCCCATATTCAAAGGTTCCCCACTTTCCCCTAGAATAGAAGAGAATAGAACTGAATTAAAAGAATAAAATTTTTAAATTGGGATCTGCACTATTCGGCACATTCAAAAGCTGACAGATTTCCTTAGACCCTTGATAGGGGTATCTCCGGTGTTCTCCAGTGAAAAAGTTGTCATCTTAAGAAAAAAAAACACTATTTCGGTCTTGCTCCAAATTTCGGTCCCGATATAGACCTTCTTCAGTTTCTGGTATGGCATTGAAATTTATTTTGCTACATTTTCTTTAATTTTTCTTTTTAACAAAAAGGAATCTCGTGATATTTCTGTGTAAGAGGGTTGTATCTGGTCGGGACCAAAAGCTCTGGGCAAAACAAAAGAGGTTTTTTTTTGGTGTTAAGATGACAACTTTTTCGCTAGCGCAAAAAAATCGTACCAATTCTCATCGTTCAGACTCCCTTCACCCTTTAAAGACAATTGGATCATTGATAATCTAAAACAGGGGTGACATGATAACTCATTTTCGATACTATCGACTGTCGATTCTGAAAACTTTAAATGATAGTTGGACTTCCTGTATCCAATATAGATGTTTATCAACAGCTTTATTATTTTAAGAATGTTTCAATGAATGGTCCAACGATCCGTAAAAACTCAACATTCACTTAATCTAACAGATATAGATTTATCGATACTATCGATACGATAGTATCGAAAAGTTATCATTCCACCCCAGATTTTTTTCCTTTGACTAAAGTTATGTTTTATTTTAAAATAGTCAGAATCAGAAAAACAATTTAATCTTTGTGTGACCGGTAGCCCACTCGCCCATAAAGGGTTAACCCTGTTAAGTAAAACTTCAGATTTTATTGAAAACCATATATTACATCCCTTAAAATCGTAAAGGCTTTAAAATTAAAACATATTTGTCCTTTTCATTTTCATATAAAAATAAAACTGTAGCAGAAGAATAAAAAAGACTCCTTATTTGACCTAATTCAAGATTAAATCCCAGGATTAAAAATTCATTCTACCCAGAAGAATCTTTAAAGAATCATTCTTGCACTGCTAATGCTTTGAATCTTTGACAAAATTATCACGATGCAAGAAAAAAGTTTAATATCCCATGCATTGTGTTGAATGTAGCTAATAATTAAATTATTTATATGCATGTTCTGGCAGGAACAATACGTTGGACAGTTGTCAGTTCTGATATATCAAATTCCGAGGAGAATCGAGAAAAACTGCTATTTTGTGAATTTGCACCGGCAACATGGTACCAATTACGTGTCTCCGCAATAAATGACGCAGGTAAAACGACGGCTCAATTCAATTTTGGCACCACCACTCTAGATGGTGAGCGCGTGGCACCACCCGAGGTATTCCCATCGGAAAATGACTTATCCCATGAGATTGCTACAGTGTCCGGCCAGCGAAATGTTCTACCACTCATTGTTGTAGTCATTGTCATTATAATAGCACTCCTGTTGACGTGAGTAGATTATCATTTTATTCCTGTCGCACAATCATTATTAATTAAGGAGCAATTACGATGTGCGTGTTCATTTTACTAATTACTCTCTTGTTCTGTCTTTTTTTTTCTGTGTCTCTGGGATGGGTGGCGCATCCTTGCCATATATACCCTTTATACACCTTTAATTCTGAGAACAGAATGCTAATCCTAAGGCACCGTCGAGCATTCTGTGGCCCATCAATGAGTGGCTATGAATCTCGAGCTATACCAAATGATATAAAAGAGGAGCACGAAAATAGGAGGAACCAGCAAGTTTATTCGGCATCACCTGTTAAGACAGTTGACAAGGGAAATGAATCCGGTAAATGAATCACTCACGCTTGAGTTTTATTGAACAACATAAAGAAGTGCACGTACCACCCTTAGATCATTTATCAATACGTCACACCATATCTAAACCTCCTACTAAACCCTATCCCCATTGTAACTAAAATGTGGTATGTTTTTCGTTTGAAACCCCATTCGCAGAAATGTACGAAATTTCACCATATGCCACCTTCAGTGTTGCCGGCGGCAGAACAAATGCCTCTGGTCAGGTGATGAATGCTAAAACACCTACCCGTGGTGTCACCTCATCTACCTTAGACTATACTATGCAATTCAAAACGTTCGGCCATCCGGATAGTGATTTGAATGCTACGGCATATCCTGTGCTCCCTTCTTCCGGTTTTGGTCACGTGAAAGGAAAGTCCAGTTGGCACAAGCAACGATACTACAACACAGACGGTGAGATCCGGATGAAAAACGCTCCTTTATAGAATATAATCCAAAAGGGAGATGCAAATATGATAATTTTATCCATTTACTTTGGTGTGTTCAGATGAATCAACATTGAGCAAAAGTATGACAGTGGTGGCAGGAAGTAGTCAAATACAGCCACACAGGATAAAGGGTAACAGAGAAAGTGGAAGTCACGATAGTCGACTCATAAATAGAAGTAAAAGCCGTTCAAAGGAGAATCGAGATGAAAGTGAATCAGACACTAGTGTAAGTCCTATCAATGAATTCTCCAACGCACCCACCTACAGAGTACCGGTTAAGTCAAGAGGTAAAGTAATATTATATTCTCTAAAGTGGTAAAATTAAGTTTTCCAATCTCAATATCCATATCACGCTTGTCTCATTTTTCCCCCCAGCAGATATGTTTCGACCAGATTCAAGTACCGAATCCAATAATGACAACTCACCCTTGACCGAGCGCAGGAGCAACACACCGAGGCATGTTTTGCAACCAGAAGTGAGGAGCCGTTCACGCCAGCAAGCCCCCAAGCCGCGAGAGAGTCACTCGATGGATATGTTGCGCTCTGGAAGTAACAACAGGTAGTTCAGGTACCTGAATCCTAAAATAGTGTTAGAATTTTTCATCCACCTATTTGCACCCATTCATGTAGAAACCAATTTTTCCTACAAAACTTTAACCATATTACTACAGTGTCGTGGAGTTCTCATTTCTAAAAATAAAACCCTAAATATTGAGAATACTACCCTAAATATTGGAATAGAGGAACGTGGGGCAATTTTATGAAAGATTTTTTTATGAGCTTTATTTTTCCCATACTTCCATGTTATTATAGCAAAATAGCAAACCCAAATGTGCACTAAAATGATTAAATAAAAACATTCAAAAATTTAAAATAAAAATACCAAAAATAATTAAATTTATAGTAAAATAATAAGACTTTTTCTCGAACGAAAAGTAAGTTATTTTCTCATTATTAAAAATATAGACTACATTTAGGGAATGGTGGGGCAGCTTCTCATTTCTCAACATTTCTTGCGAATCTTTTCCGCAAATTATTATGAACTTTTTTGCTTTTAGTTGTATCAGGAAAGGATTACAAGGATATTTGTTGGCTTACTCGGTTACCAGAATAGTTGTTGTAAGTTACACAAGTGTACTTCCGAAAAATGTATGATCTAAAAATGTGTAATATAAATTTTATGTACACTCAGTCCCGGTATTATGCACATTTTCAGGACCGAAAAAAAGCACGAAATGGCATTACGCATCAAGAAAATTTGCATACCCGCAGGGGCTTGCTTTTGAATAAATAGGCCGTAGAACGAATTTCGCGCGGGGTAAAAGTAGTCAGAGCAGAAACATTAAGCTTTTTAAAAGAATTTCATCAACAAACAGTAGGGGAGACTGGGGCAAAAAGTCACAAAACGGATATTTTATTTTTTATAAACTACCCTAGTGCCCCAGAAATTTCTAATTAGTGAAGTTTTATAGGAAATTTACTTCTCTACAACTTTGTTAAAGTCATTTTCGTCTATTGTGTAAGGAAATACATTTATCGAGCTGTTTTCTAAAAGGTAATTTTGTGACCATTCTCAAAAATGATGGGGCAAATAGTACCTTTGCTTTATTACGGGCTTTGGTAAATTTGAAAAAAATAGCTATTTTTATAGAAAATTTATTTCGCTTCACCTTTTTAAAACACAGTTTTCTCTATCTGAACGAGAAAAGTGCCTTTCAAGCTATTTTAGAAAAAACACACAAGAGACTGCTAATCGTTTGACCAATGCATACAAAAAGCGGCGAGATGCGGAAATGACGTTTCTTCTCACCGTGAGACATCAGAAATTGCTTCGGTCTTTGTTACTTTTTGCTCCATACCTTTTGTTAGTTTTTACCCCAAGTGGTCCTTTTTAATAAAAGGATTTCTGGGGAAAAGAATCTTTGTAAAATTCCAAAATAGATAGTGGTTTCGTATTCAAAAAGTCCAAATCATTTAGGAAATATTTACCAGTGCATCAATTTTGGTGAATAAGTAGGTCAAAATTGATATCTGCTGTAAGGAAAACATTTTAAAAATAGGGTAAAAAATTTCAATATTTTTTTTTATTTTCTGAAATCTTTGTTCGAATTCTAAGAAACTTACGACTTTGAAGAAGGTCTATGGAAGCCATCTATGGAAAAAATTTTGAGCCGCTATATCTTTTATCTTGGAAGATATTGAATTTCCAAATTTTCAATTTGTGACTTTTTGCCCCAGTCTCCCCTACTTTTTGGCCAGAGTTCTTCAATAAATGGTTAGAATACTTAAAAATTTTACCTTAATAAAAGAAATTAAAGTTTTATTCTGAAAATGAAGCATAGTGTTTTCAATGAATTTCTGAATGAAATAATTTCTTATTTCAGTATTTCTTATTATATCATTACTTTTATATGTATATAATAACCATTAAAGACTTTAGAAATGTGCTAACACAACAATTGCCTTTCAAATAATATAACTTTGAAATATAACAGGATTACAAAAAGTTAATTGCAAATATTTAACCATTTTGAGTAACTTTTCCAAACTTGTCAAGAAACTTTTGGCCGATGCTGTACATACGCAAATATGAGCATTTAATACATTTACGATCATGTATAGAAAAACTTTAAATTAAAAATTCTCCATTTGCTAAATGAAATTGCCCCACTTTTCCCTAATTCTCAAATGTGCTCTTAAGTGGAAACTTGTTCCATTATCATCAATGAAAGTTTTTTGAAGATTTTGGTATACCACATTTGGTCTTTGTTCTCTGAAACTCTCAAATTAACCCCATGTTTTTCAGTGGAGAAAGATTAAACTAACCAGTATTAAAATTTAATAGCAAATATATTGCACAACTATTGTGTTTTAGTGGTTTTCTATTTAGCTAAAGTGGACACTCCCTCACTACCTGGGAAAAAGGGGTTTGGAGGTAATTAACTATAAAATAACATAAATATTTCTCTTATAGTTTCAACAGTGAGGTTATACTTGAGGATGGGCTTAAATTTCACCCACCAAGTGGGTTTACGGATTCACGTGAATTCAGCGAGGCAGAATGTGATAGAGAACGAGCTTTAGACTTAGAAGTACAAAGAGTAATGGAAAACAATGATATGCAGAAGGTGGAGAGAGAAGAGTTAACCTCACTGTTGGCCAGGTAAGAGGATTAAATTTAGCTATCTTGTGAAATATACACCATTCCCATACAATATGCATATATATATACATGAATTTGCTTTTGATAAAATATTCCATTTATTGTATTTACAAATTTTTGACTATATGTAGAAAACAAAAGCATATTAGATCATCATTTTTCGTCGGTTTTATAGATAAAATCCTAAATTTACATATTCCTCCATTTTCTGGACTTATATACATCAAGGTACCACGAGAAGAAAGAAAAAGAACGTCAGGAATATACAATTCACGTATGAAAATTTTACAAACTTGTTTTTCACCTTTTCGGCTTCTTGGCGGAAGGAATTGGAAGCGACAGAGGAGAGCAATTTTCACACCAAACACATAAACAAATTGATTTATTCAATAAATTATAGATCTCAACAAGACAAAAAAACATGCTAAGTATTACAAGACATATTTGTGAAAGACAAGAACTTTTCACTAACTGTGAAAATCTAAATGTATAAACCGTCAAAAACAGAGGCGGAAACATGAAATGAAAATGAAATCAAAATAAAGGAAAACGAGAGTTGGGGAAATTAAAGTTTCCTAAAAAAAACCATGAAATTCTCCTAATAAAAAAAAAGAAATTAAAATAGAAAATTTTAAATAAACCAATTGATTCTTTTTAGACAAACATTATTTCATATATTTAAGAAATGATTTTTATATAAATGAAAATTCGTTGAACGATTGTAGGATCGTAATTAGGTGAAGAAATTTTTACTTATACTCCAATACTGTTCTTTATATATTTGTATAACAATTTGTGATATTTGGAAAACTGTTTTCAGCCAAAATACACTGTAACAAGAGGAAAACATGATAAATTGCATCACAAAAGCGTATCGTATAAAGCAGAATTCAAAATCTCATCTAAATGTGTATAATAGTAACAATCAATATTTGTTATAGTACGGTACAGTTGGTTGGGAAACTGATAGTTTGTCGTTGAGTTTGGGGAGGGTGGGCTTTATATTATAATTTTAAGAGTAGAACATCAGTGGGAAGCTTTTCCAGACTACACTGCGTGTGTTTTCCACTATGTGCAGAAAATTTAATTAAATGTTTAACATATCGATTTAACTGAATACGCAGGCATCTTCATACTGTACACAAACCGTGTTACAGTCGGAAATTGCGATGGATTGCAATTTGAAATTTAAACCCTTAATAAACACACGCCGTGAAACATAAAATTACTGCCACATTATAAAATAAAAGAACACATTATTGGACTCTCACAGTATTACAAAACTTCAAAAAACTTTCCTCCAGAAACCCATCAGTTCTGTCCCTGCAGTATTTTGATCCACTCAATTATGCCAAAAATGTTGACATCAATATAGAATTGAAATAAATATAATCGCGAGAGTATTAATTTATGTAAATCATATGAAAACATGTACAAGGGATTTAATTTTAATCTCCATTTGTATGACTAAATGAAACAATAACAATAAATGATATTAATAAAGAATTGAATTTTTGGTGTTTGTCATCAATTTAATTTTCACGTAAATTACCATGGAATTTTCGCAAAATATTCTACAAAAAATTATTTAATTTCCATTACATTTTTTAAGAGGTAATATTGAAAAAAAATCCTTTCCATTTCCTTTCTTTTTGCTTATGTTCCATTGAAATGCAGAAAGCATCAAGTGGAGGATATAAATTAAAAGAATATATAAACTGTATACGCCCAAAGAAGAAATTCAATACAAATAGTAATCGGATTGAAAAGCAATAATACACACTTTTCCTCATGCATATTAAAAAGCTGAAAGAAACATCCAATATCTTCGTAGAAATGTTCTGTTTATCTTTCATTCACTTACTCAAATATTTCTTTAGCTTGTCTCACCTTTATGATCTTCCTTATCGTAAAATAGCACGCGTTTAATTTCTTATTCCATTCCATATTTAAGGTAGAAACCATAGGAACACATCTTAACATAAAGCTTTTGTGTTCTATGTTGTGTTATGATGCCAGTCACCTGTCACATAAAATCGCCCTTTGTTCAATGGTACTTGAATTTTACTGTATTGCTATTTATTAAATTAATTACCATAAACAAATACAGTGTAGATTCTCTAAAATTCTGGCATTTGACACCAAAGATTCGACTGACAAATTCGGGCGTCAACCTGCTTAAAATGTAACGTGCTGGACATACTTAACGACTTAAGCCGATAAATGGTTTAATGGGATATCGATGGGAATTTAGTCTAATCATTATCTTGATCACAATTGCGTTAAGCCGTCTCTCGGCTTAATTCGTAAGTGTCCAGAGCATAACGATTTTTTGTTCATCTATCTACGTACTCATATTAAATTTGCGTATTATTGTAAATTTCATAAAAACCTCTCAATAATTCAAAATCACATCAAGAACATCTCAACAAATTTAAGTACATTTAATTCATTCGATAATTATAATCAAGATTAAAAAGTAGCCCGATCTTAAAAGAACCGAATTAGCAAGAATCTATTGTACGTAGATTGCAATACACCCCCTACCTTTCAACCACTGCACTCTCGTCTTAGCCCTGCTTCTGGCTCTAGAGAAATATGATAGAAAATCCCCTCCTTGGATTATGATGAACTTATCAATCATAATCTTAAACAATAACCATTGCCTAATTATCCCTTAATATTAATTATATTAAACGATTTTTATCATATTTGTACTTTATTCATTTAGATAGATGGATAAATAGATAGATAGATAGATATAGATATTCATCGACAAATGCTACAAAAGCGCAACAATTTACAGTAACAGTAATTGCTTTTCTTTCTATTGCGTCCACCGCCGTCTTAGCGTTGGTGACCAACCTACAGAGTAGGGCGTTTCAACTAGGAAAAAAATTTTTTGGCACTATTCTCACGGTGCTGTATTTGATGAGACAAGAAAGTTTTTCTTCTGCGGCCATATGATCAGACGCTGTTTAGAAGTGGCTGAACGACCCTCTCTGTAGAACAAATTTCTGATTTTACCGGATTTTACACTACAGAGAGGGTCGTTTAGCCACCTCTAAACGGCGTCTGATCATATGGTCGTAGAAGAAAAACTTTCTTGTCTCATCAAATACAGCACCGTGAGAATAATGCCAAAAAAATTTTTTCCTAGTTGAAACGCCCAACTACAGAGGCAAACGGTCGAAATCCTCCTTAACAGGTTGTATAATCCTTTGCAGAAAATCTGCTTTTTATGCTTATTCTGGCTTCAGACTGGAGATTTAGCCCAGATCCCTGAGGTCTCAAAAAAATAAATGACAATAGAATTTTATTGATTTTTCAAAATCTAATGTATCATTTGCCCTTAATATCCAATACTAAACAACAATTTCCTTAAAAAAATCGTACATGATAATGAATTAGAGGAGCTAAGTCAGATGGCTAAGCCTTTGGTCTGAAGCCCATATTAGACTTACCTTAAAATTACATACTTTAACAATTTTTCAAAGTAAAAGCAGAGCAGTCCATTCCTGCTCTGTTGGTTTCCGCGAATTAAAAGTACTACAAGAGTAGGATGACTAGCTCTAATGAGCTGTACAATGAGCTTTCAGCCGCTTCATCCGTATAAAAGGAACTAGGATAAGTACAGAGAATAGGGGCAGTTTCAAATACTTATGGTTTTCTAATTGATTATAAAACTATAAAATAGGAAACATAAGATGGATTCATAGATAGGGATACTAGTCCAATAAAAAGAAATGGTCAACAATTACTAAGAGAAAAGGGCTTTAGGAAAAAACGGGTTAAAATTAGTCAAGGGTAGAATTAGACCGTATTGTGTTGCAGTTTCCTTCAAAAAGAATATTAAGCTAACTACTATTTATTCAGAGTAATTAAACGCCTGATTCGAACATGTTTTTCACAGTATTATGAGCAAATATATTATTATAATGCAAATCTCAGCTTTAAATCACTCTCCTGTAAAGTTGGCCATTAGCGAGTTGTCCGGTTTATATTCTGAGGGATCGATAATCGTTTTTAACTGATTTATAAATCATTTAAAGATCACTTTTAAAATAGCTTGGTAGTAATATAATTGATTTTTACACAAAAATTACTTATTGCACGTCGCGTTTTCGAGCAATCGCAAAAAAAACATTATTCTTTGATTTGACAAAAACACTACTCAAGTTATTTTATTAAAGTCTATTCTAATGATAGTGAATAATACTATGCGCTATACAAAATTTCGAGATAATTTTCTAAATCTTGGAAATAATGCTTTAAGTCAAAACATAAAAAGTATCTCAAGAATGCCGGCTCTCCCCTATACCGCTGTTTCTGTGGAATTTGAGCAATAAAAGTGTACTTAGTAGTGAATATCGTTTTATTCAAAGGATTTGCCCTAAATCCAAAGTTGTCATCTCAAAACAAATATTCCTCTAAGCCCCAGTAGATGATCAATTAAAAGACAATTCATTTAATGTCGTGATTGCTCGGAAGTCTGGCGAAAATCAATATCTACGTAAAATCGATATCTCTATCCGTTTGATCTTTAAGTCATTGATAGCTGTGATTAGCTTTGATATAAAATTAAATTCCTAATAAATAATGTTATCTTTTATACCTTTATTTCAAGGTTCAAGTATAATCGAATCGATTATCCTATATGTTCGTAGGCTAACTAATAACCGGACGGAAACTTTTGACCCATATGTTGTGCTGCCCAAATTATCCGGAATTGTTATCAGCACTGAAATTTGATATTGCGGATCGAATACCTCCCACATCGGTTGAAAACTCTCCCCATGGATTTTTCAATGTATCTGCATATGAATTTCAACATGTTTAGTCTCATGGCGAGAAATCCATGGGAATTAAATATTCCCAATCTTTAATTTCCTGTATTTCCCTGAATATGTTTGGAGGGAATATACCACAATAGTTGCAATTTTCCATTTCAGCGCAATGATTCCCATGAGCTCCAAGGAACTCATTTGTCACAAACAAGGGGAATCTTCGCTACATGTCTTATGTTAAAGCTGGTAAATGGGAACCACCCCAAGTCCATGCATGTATCCGGAACAAAACCTCCATCCACTGGTGTCTACATCACCATGTCTGTATCCTTGGTTCCACGATGGGAAGATAGAATGTGAATGTAAGGCTGATTTTATACATTTACGGGTAGTATATATGCTGAGTTGTATGTGGATAGGGAATGGTATAAAGTTACCACCCGTATTCACAAGTTCCTGCGAATTGTGACTTTTGCTTATTACATTTGGGACTTTGGGTATCGATCTGATATTGGCAGAGTAGGAGAAAAGGTGAGCTTCAAAAGCACCCCAATACACGAACGGATAAATACAATCATTGGGAATAGGTTGGATGTAGCTGTTTAAATTGGCTTCTCTCAGCATCGAGAGTTAGTAGGAATCGGAAACGAATGTCATGATTATTTTTCGGCACAAATGGGATAAACAACAAGATCAATACGAACTGTAGGCGCTCGGATTTTCGTGTTTATACTGGCAAGTATATATGCCATGTTGTGGCTCGAAATTTAATTAGGAATTAAAATTGGTATTGATTTTTTTTTTTTGGTCAAACTTTATTCGTGACTTCAACTAATTACAAATAAATTATAATTAAAGTCAGACTCTAATTAGATGGAATTTTGGAGCTTACAGCTTTGCTCTTACTGTAATATGGATTCCAAAAAGTATAGATATTACAAGTGACACTGAAGTGGACTCTTTTGATACTTTTGGCTATACAGCATAAAACTTTCATACCTCCATCACGAAATGGGATGAAATAAATTGAAAAATGTGATGACTTTTCTGTGACACATAAGAAAATGGTATCCCAAAAATATACTAACAACAAAAAGGGAGAAAAAAGAAAAATTTCATTTTGTGGTTCGTCTTTCGTCATGACACAAAAGAAATTACTATTTTTCTTCTTTTATGGCAGGTCACGGGATACCCCCCCTCTCAAATACTTCATAATAATTCAAAGAATTTTTGACGCTTCTTCACAAAAAGTTATTCCATTTTACTTACTATACTCAAGCATTTTTCTTTTTGTTATGTCTTCTTTAGGTCACAGCTTATCCATTGCTTTTTTTGGGTGAATAATGGACAAGAGAAAAACACACACCTTAGTAACATAAGACAACCCTAAAATTACCCTTTCAAGCAGCTATAGTTTCCAAGCCATTGTTTTTCCCATTTTTCTGGACTATTTGTCTTCAGTGGGTCCATATGGTTTGTTATTTCTTATAGAACCTCTACTGATAAGTGAAAAGCCAATATAGAGGCTCCGAGGGAAAAAACATTAGTCATACCAAAATTTTACGCAGTAATACAAAACTATATTTGGGATATTTTTTCTTTCCTAGCAGATTGATGTAACTTGAAAGAAAAAGGTATAGACAAGAGACAACTATCAATCCCTTGATACAGTAGAGTCTCTCAAATCTGAATCTCTCAAATTCGAACGCCGCCGTTTGGATTCAAAATGTCAATTGTGAGGTTATGTTAGAAGGTCCGTATTCTAGGTGAATGAAAATCATATTTATGTGCTTCTTCCTGAATGTTTACATACATTATAGTCATGTAAAATGAAAAGGAAGTATGTTACCACAAAAACTTGCGAGAAACTACGAGAATTTGATTCAAAGTACAATTTAATCTCACACAAAGTTCGTTAGTTTTGAAAAAATCATTCGAATTTGGGAGGTGAGAAATGTCAAAAATACCCCCCGAGCGTTCGAATTTAGAAGATTCTACTGTATATTTGATATTTTATTGGACTTACCATACCATACTTAAAGACTCAATGTTTCTTTTTGTCCATAAATATGTATTTACTGAAAGAATTGGCAATTCAAGTAAAAATACCCTACAAATTTCAGGTAACCGCTATATTTAGCCATATGTGCCAAAAGTAATGTTTTTCACTAACTCATCCGGTACTACAACCATTTTTTGCGGATCATGGTCAGCATAGCCTAACTCAGGACTCGTACCAGTTCGAACCTCCTATTACCTGCCACTGTTTCTCAATTTCGTGCCCCTATCCCCAGAGAGCTAGCGTCCTGCAACATGCCTGCATACATACAGCCTGCAACATGCAAATATAAATATTTCAGGATAATTTGTCTTGTCGAGCTTTATTAGTTTTTTCAATCCGTTCTCATATTGAAAGAATCAGAGAGTCCTTTTATTGGACACTTCTCAGGAAGGCTACTTTGTAATGAGGATGCTTTCTTCTGTTCTTGGGCACTCAATGAGTCAAGTGGTAAAGTGGGTAGAGTACTCGCTCTATGATGCAAATATACCGGGATCGAATCCCCTTTGTGTCACCAGGAATTTGTTTGGGCGTTAAAGGTATTCGAATTGCATCCAGTTTGCCTCACTGCACACTGCACTTGAGTTCACAAGGAATGGAACTGACATTCCCACTCCATCCCATCCCCGTAAATGTATGACTATATCGTCGGTTCCGAAGAAGACTATTATAAGTCTACTTACAATAGTATAAAAAGATGGTATCATTGGATGCAGAAACCTTAGATCTATATCCCCACAAAATTTTATGTTGATTAAGATATTCTTGCAAAAGTTAGAAGAAAAAAATTAAAATCAGCGTGCCCAATTATTGAGTTTTTTGCCCACAATTTTGCTATAATTAATTTAAAAGTAGTGTTAACTAGAAGATATTCAATGCGTAAGTATGATAAAATAGTTTCAAAAGCTGAAAGTATACTAATTGCAGTGAAATTAATGAAAATAAATTTTAACTGTCAAACTTTAAACCTCTTTTCTGTAAAGTTTACATTTTGGACTTACATTAGTCGTCTTCGGAACCGACGTCCGTTTGCAGGAAGGCCTAATTCCCCCATAAAACATTGTGCCACCATATCAATTTATTGTCCTGTACTATCTTTACTCAGTTTTGTTGTGGTCAGTAGTAGTGCTTGACCACATAGTCCTATTATGATACCAGTTGAACAATGTTTCTTTTTAATCAGTGGACTCAGTTCGATCTACACGCCATCGTTTAAACCAAATGACGTCTGATGACCATCTAAGATAGTTATTAGAGACTAGAATGACCATCTGAAAGTGAATTCTGAAATATTTAAGTTTTGTGAAAGTCTTATATGCCAAATGTTGAAAAAATTATATTAAAGACACCCAAATTCAGCTACTTTAATTTATGTGTTGGCTATTTTATTTTTGATACTTCACATTTCCTACTTTATCAAACCATTAAGGTATTATGGTGTAATTTGCAATTTTGAAATTTCAAATTTTGAAAAAGAAGACCACGATAAAGTACAATTCTTAAATTCAAAAGTTACTTCATCGTGGTGTTTTACTTTTGTCCATCTGAAACAGTGAGGAAATATCAAAATTCTAATTTAGGTACAATTCCAAATTACTCCATTATACCCTATTCCAAAATTTTATATTTCGTAAATCATGCGTGAATGAAACTGCTCCACTCTCCCTTGCATAGGATGAAGAAGTAAGGTGCTATTCTAATGAAAAATGAACGTGTTTTTTTTATTACTTTACTGTCTCAAAGTGTTTCTGGATTATCGACTTTTTTGTGTTGGGCTCTGTCTCGTCTTGACTGTTTTCCCCAAGTTCTTGGTATGTTCTAAAACCCCCGAACAGTCATGACAGGAAGTACTACAAAGAAAAGTCGATTATGTAGAAGCACTTAAGAACAATAAGATGCTAAAAAAAACATGATCATTTTTCATTGGAATAGCACTATTATTCTTCCTCACATACGGAACCAAAAATCAGCAGCAGAATTATTCATCTTTCGAACGCTGTCCGTTACGTTAAGGTTAGGAGTTCG
Source organism: Phlebotomus papatasi (assembly GCF_024763615.1). NCBI lineage: Eukaryota > Metazoa > Arthropoda > Insecta > Diptera > Psychodidae > Phlebotomus > Phlebotomus papatasi. The sequence continues at coordinate 95,698,771 of NC_077222.1, read as the reverse complement.
CCATTGCGATTGGGGGGAGGGGGGTTACGTTCGTCAAAAAGACTGGAAAACAGCATATTTTCTCTTTTCGTCAACATAAAATATTTTATATTATAATTCAAGTTCTTAAGTACGAATTAAGTCATCAGCTAACAGGAAATATTTAGTGTTCTAACGCCAGATGGATGTACGCTGGGAAATCTTATCCACCCCAAATAATTTTTTTTATAAACAACCTCCACCGACTCCACAAATCTATCCTAACGTCTGAATTTTTAAAATTTGGAATGAAAGTTTCAAAAAATATGCAGTAGACTCTCACTCAATCGGCTCTTTTTCAATCGGGCGACAAATTTTGTTGACAATTTTCACGTTTAATTATGAAGCTAATTCGCTCAAATTCGCTGTAGGGAAAGTGCCCATGCTTGATACCATTGGAAGCTTCGTAATGACTAAATTTTTCCTATGTTTCACAATAAATGTGACTCCGAAATATATTTTAAAAACTGGCCACTTTCCCATAGTTTTTAAAATATGGTTGCGATGAGTCACATATAATGTGAAACATAGAAAATTTAATCATTACGAAGCTTCCAATGGTATCAAGCATGGGCACTTTCCCCTAGTTCTTCCTAATTTATCGTGATTCTTTATAATTGAACGCTTTTAGTGGAATTTACAAAGGCCTTGATGCCCAAATCTATCGATAACCTGGATGACATTTCGCCCCATATTCCCGATTGAGAGAGAGTCTACTGTAATAGAAACGTTGTACCTTTATATGCTTAAGAGTTTGATTTTTTTATTATGTTTAAAAAATGTAAAGAAAATATGCTGTTGTTTTATTAATCTGTGTGACCTACATAACCCCTTAATAAGAACTCATAATAAGGATCATTGTCTTTGTCCAGAAGAAGTTTTATCAGTTTCTGTACTGAACATCTGTTCGATTGACTGAAATAGGCTTTACTAGCTTTCGTCAGACGTGCGCAGACAGGTCTTATGTTGTCTACTGCAATAGCTGATCCAAATGCAACCCAATCTCAAAATTTCAGTTACCCAATATAAGACCGTTTGATTGATGGTTTCCGTAGAAAATTGAAGTTGTTGCTTCATAATTTTCTATTAGACATTATTATTTGGAAACAATTTAATCTATGTCTAGACTAGAATATAAATTGCAAAACTTCAGTCTTGTAAAATTTAATTTTCCAAATCTTATGAGCGTTTCCGTATTGTAGAAAAAGTAAGTAAACCATGTTTTTCTCAGATTCCAGATTCTATTTTGCGCTTTTATCAAAAGAATATCATGTTTTTCGTTTATTAACATTACAGGTATCACAGGTAATCCCTAAAAGATTTTCCCAGTAATTCACCTAAATTTCTTGCTGTAATTAATGGGTTAAAAGGGTTCCTTTTGGGAGAGATTTATCAAAAGGTAAAATGATATAGCCTTGGCATGTGATTTTCCATTGAGAATCCCAATACCCCCCAATACCATTAAGTTCGTTACGAATTGATTGACTGTTATAGGATTCAATGCTGAGATGTTGTGTGGTTGACGGTGACATTTAATCTAGTGTCCTGTCTCATGTGATCCATATTACATAAATATATGTCGTCCACCATCCCCATTAATGCCCCATCCATGCCATAACCCTATTGAATTTTGTGCGTAAGTGGTCATCATCCAGCAAACTCGCTGTTTCAACCGACCACATTGACAAAGCCAAAGGCAACAATACGGCCAGCACTGGCGCTCCTTTGACAGTCCAGAAATCGAGGAGACATGGAATAATTATGGATTAATTGTAATCCCCATTATATCAGCCATTATTGTGGCATCTGTCTGGTTTTGTGAGCTTCCATGTTCTCACCCTCTCCCACGGACTAGGCCTCCGCAATTCATAGCAACTCCCTGGGTCTGGGTGATGTGCTGGATGGTGATGTATTGTTGAGTCATCGCAAAATTGCACGTACCAGGCAAGATTCAATGTGAATAGATGAAAACCTCATCCCCAGAAAGCCGGCCAGGGCCAGGGAACCAAGTGTTGTTCCCATATCCACCAGCCAAGATACACCAGTTGGATATATTCTCTCGTGAGATGCTATAGGTCAAGCGGTCAGTCGTAGAAATTATCACTGGGGGATAGTGTTTCAGAGATGTGATGAGCATTAGCCCTCCTTTCCCCCGTCTTCCCCATGTAATGTTTTACCACCCTCCTATGTATATCTCTGTCTACATGACCTGCAATTGAACTCATGTGTGAATTCACATAAATACACAATGATTTATATTCAACACAGGATATACACTGAGAGTTGATTCAAATTGAACCGCCCACTTATTCTACCAATGTTATGTATAAGAGAAAAACTCAACAGATTTTCTGGGGTAAATCCAATAAAAAGGTGGATTACTTCCGTCTCATGAGCAATCCCTTGCTCCTGGGAGCCACCAGCATCAACATTCTCATCAAATTAAAATCCCACCATCCATGCTTCCCAGATGGTACATTTGCATAACATTTTGGGAAACCTCACGTTTTCATCACATGCAAATATAAATATTTTTTTCCGCCACTCAATCCAACCATTCACACTTTTTGCCCAAATTTACATCCAATTTGCATAATGAAATAATAAGCTTCCACGCATCCCATGAATATTTTTCACACACAAAAAAAGCTCGTCACGTCACAGTGCAAAATGGTTAGGAAGAAAATACTTGGTAAATGAGTTTAGGAAACTCAACCACTTTAAAGAAAATTTTCTATGTGGTCTCTCCTTGGCTGAAAAGCAAACAACATTTATCAGGTCATCTTTTAACATTAATCCTACTTTCTCCCATCTTTGTAAAAGATACATTCCTTATTATTATATACTTGACTGTGAAAAGCTCCCTAATAGAACTCAACATTCTAGTTTACCATTGAAAATTAGCAACGTTCCACAAATTTCTTTTGAAGATTAAAACAAAAGTATAAACCAAAAGAAGATCACTTCAAAATATAAATCACGCTATCTGCAGTTACACGATAAAGCTACGTTTATAATGGATTAAGGAATTATAATCCTCAAAATTTATATCTTCAGATCGGTCACAAACTTTTAGAAAAAAATACAACGCTTCTCCCTGATCAGGAATATAAATGAGGAACTATATTAAATCATCAAAACAATTGTGATCCAGGGTTTCTGCCGTTTACCTAGTGAGCCCGGTAATAGTAAAACGGCAACAGACGCAACCATGTTACAGATTAACAATCTACCAATTTTATACACTTAACATTCCATTATCCAGATGATTGAGGGTGATTACGCACAAAAACCCATATGGCAAAGGGATGTTTTTTTGAATTTCTCAGGTGTTTGACAGCTGTCATCCGAATATGCGGAAACGTTTTACAACTAATCTTAAAAAATCCATTTAGGACCTATACAGCTCATAATCTTTAAAAACCTTTCCTGGAAATACCAAAAAACAGTCATTTTTGTTTTTGTAAAAAATATTATGTACAAGTTATTGTGGTTGCTAGTGCCAATAAGTTTTTGGTTATAAAATTGGAATTATGAAAAAATATTAAAATTCGTTTATTAATGCGATAATTCGAAAATTAATAAACTTTGATCTTTGATACTTACTATATATAGCATATAATTGGATATTTGCCAAAAAATATCCTAGATTCCTACATCTTTCTACTTTGTGATTATGTATAATATTTACAAAAAAAAAGTATCTTTATAATACTGAAAAAAAAAACATTTTTTATGTGACACTGGTTTTCTAATCGTCCCTAAAGGGTTAAGGCATTTTTACATATTGTATGACATTTTTGTTCAAATGGAGTGTTTTGAAGGTTTTGAAGAAAATCGATTTCACATGTCGACATAAATCGCATTAAAAAACGTCAAAACAATCCACTTGTACAAAAATTTCTCATAATTTGTAGAGGTTTGATTGAATAATAAGATCAATGATAAATCCAAACAAACCCATGATGGAAGCCTCTACCGCCTCTACACATTGACAACAATTTTTTTTTGTCAAAAATTGTCATTTTGACAGAATTTTGACATTTCTCTCTACACTTCTACAGACTATTTATAGGTGCAATAGGTCCTTAATTAAAATTCTATATATACGACATCGGATCACTTTAATTTCGAAGGAGATTGGATCTTAATATCCCTATCGTTCTTACACATATCTTGACAGAATTTTGACATATCCTTCTACAGTAACACAGGCAATTTTTGTTCAAGAAAGCTCTTTTAACGAATATTTTTCGCAATGTAGAGATCATTATATCACCAACTTCTTAGTGCTCTTCGAGACTTGATATTTCTTGAAATCCGCAAGTTGATATCTCTTACCGTTCTCTCTAAAAGCAGTTATACGATGGTTGAAGGTGACCGAAGTACTAGACGAATAGACACAAACAAATTTATTTTTTTTTAGATTGTATAAGGTAAAATAGGGTAAATTGGAACCATTTACAATTTAGGATATTTAAGATTTTCTCACTGTTTTTGAGATTCAAAAGGAAGAAATCTGTTTCTTTTCTTCTTAAACGTCTTTTTCTCCTATTTTGTGGTCTTTGTTTTCTCTTTGCTCATCCGAAACAGTGAGAAAATCTCAAGTGTCCCAAATTGTAAATGATTCCAAATTACCTCATTTTACCCTATTCATAATCTGAGTATCAAAACGCGTTTATATTAAATCTAAATCCCATCTGACATTTCACCTTAGCCTGAAAATTCTGAGATTAGTACTAATCTCAGCTAAAAAGAAATACAATTATGACGGGAAAAAACGGGAATTAGATTACCTAGGGTAATTTAGGGCTGAAAGTTCTCTGAAATTTCTGCATAGGACTGGCAACAAATCAATTGCAGTCTTTTTTTATTATTTCAATACTGTTATATATCTCAATTTATTGTTTAAATAAGATGTAAAAACGATTATTGGTTTTTTATACTTTTAGGAAATTTATCAAAAGCAAAATCAAAAAATTTTCAAATATTTGAAAAAAATCACTGAAAAATTAAATTGTTATACTTGACATTCAGACAAGTTATTAACTATCTTTTCAAGTGGGTTAAAGGATAGAATCCATACTTAGGGTACAATAGAGTAATTTTGAACAGAATCTACATTTAAATTTTGTAAGTTTCTTAACTATTTTGCATGGCTAAAAGAAAAACATCACGAAAAATGCACTTCATTTTCTCTTTAGTCGTTTTTTCCCAAAATACGATTCTCTTCAAAACTACCCCATTGCACTCTATATAGTAAATTTATTTTACTATGGGATTTTAAAAGGATTTAAATTATTATCCATCAGTCACTCCTCTGCAAAGTTACTTTCAGTAAATATTTTAAATGCTACATACAAACTATATGTATAACTTTCAGATATTCATCACAGACTGAATATCATGTTAAATGATTTTGATTGTTGTTTACACTTTTGTGTACCAAACTCGGAATGAAATTTCGGGTTGTGCAGCTGAAAGCGCGCTAGGTGTATAATTCAAATAATAATTTCCGGCCATGAATTCAGGGTATTTGACTCCTCTGTACCATGGGAACCAAAGTCATCCTGATATTTGAATTATTCCTGTTTTATCGGATATGTACAAGAGTCTGATGATGGTGAGGTATTTCATCTCTATGTAACATATAATCCGATTGTGAATCAGTTTACTGGAAATCATGAATTTCAGTTATTATTTTGTATTTACATAAAGTCTATGTGACGAAAATGAGTTGCACTTTGTTTGAATTTCACTGTACATAAATATTTGTAAATTTATTTATCCATCACTTTTGCTTTGGATATCTCGCATCACAAATTACAAACTCTATCAACCAAAATTTGTAACAATTTTACAACATCTCCATCATAGAGCTTAAAAAAAATCTATCGACACATTTCAATTCAATGGCAATGCAGTCAAAAGCTGGAAAATTAGATTGGAATACTGGGTGAGTTTTTAGGAGTTTGGGGATAGAGTTACTATGATGGAAAAGCTGGGCTGAGGAATTAAATCGATAAATTCACACATAGCATTTGGTTTGATTGTGCCTCCAGTGGACTGTGGCGAAATAGGTTTATAGTGTCCAATACATGGGCCACTATTCGATATCGATGGCCCCATTTCATAATATTCTGAGGCGTTTTAGAATGCAAGAAGGATATGTTGGTCCTCATACTGAACTCTTTAATTGATACGAATTTAGAGGCCATCCATATGTTTGGATAACGAAATATTTATGTTTTTCGAATATAAATTACAGAAAAATTTCAAAACTTCATATTTATTTTCTAACATGTTTAATTTTGAGATAGAACATAACGAAATGGAACTGTCGATAGGTATAGACATAGTAAATCCATATACAGAAGGAAGACTACACTGTTTGGTCTCTTTGAGATAAAAAACCAATGGAGACTTCTATCAAGCTTTTTTCTTTCTATATTGCTATTTAGATTTCTTTTTTTTTAACATGCCCTACTGGTGTTTGGAGAACTCTCGGACAGAAATGGGATGAGAAAACTCTTTCATTTTATGTGTTTTATGTTTCTTCTTTTAAAAACTCAACAAAAGGTACGATGAAAAAGGACAAAAGAAAGAATATATGGTGTGAAATTGAATTAGGTTTTTCTTTTCAACTGCCACTATTGAATAAGAGAACAGCATCATACACTCAGGAATGCTCCAACGTATTTGTGTAACGTAACTTTCTTGGATTTTCCACTATGTGGTTAGGACAAACTCAAAATCAGACACTGGAAAAATTTCATAAATTTTACAAACAGACATAGAGGACGTTGGGGCAGTTCACAAGAGGGTTTTTCAATTTTCCATTTTTCTGCTCGAAGTCCACAGAGGGAGCATTAGGACCCTTCGATTTTGAACTATTTATATATATTTCGACTCCTTATTCCTTAAGCGATCGTAATGCTGGTACAATTTTAGAAATATGCAGTTTCGAGTATTTTGACGTCTGTATGTCCGTCTGTCTGTCCGGCTATCATCAGACTTTAAGGACTAAATAGACAGTCGCGGTGTCCGGACCTGTTTTTGGGACCCCATGTAAGGTAAGACGCGTGAAGTAAGTATAATAAGCAATAATAAACCTTATGTAATACACTAAAATAATAATAATAATAATAGTATTTATATTAAAATTAATTGAAACTACTCTTTTTCCCCTATAGGGGAGACTGGGGCAAAACTTGTCAAAACGCATATTTAATTCTTTCACGAGCTCTGAGAAAACTTAAACGTTTTATAATCAGCATATTCTTACAGCAAATTTACTGCTCTACAACATTGCAGAACACTATTTTCCTCTATCTCGAAAGAAATATGATTTTCGAATCATTTTCTAAAAGTCGATTTTGTGGAGATTCTCAAAATTGCTGGGGCAAATTTTGTCAGTTTTCGGATAGTTTGTGACGTTTTACTCTCGAAAACGTTAAAAATATCAAATAGACATATTTTTATAGGAAATTTATTCCTCTACAACTTTGCCGAAGATAATTTTTCTCTATCTTAACGAGAAAATGTGCTCAAATTGAGCTAATCAGTATTGATATTGTCTGTAAGCCAAATATTTCAAAAATAGGGCTCAAAAGTTCATTATTTTTTATTTTACATAATTCTTCCTCGAATCCCTTGAAACTTTGTAAGTTTAAGAAGGTTCATGAAGGCTATCTATAATAAAAATTTCAAGCCTCAGTCTCTTTTATTTTAGAAAATAGTGAATATTGAAATTTTCGTTTTGACAAATTTTGCCCCAGTCTCCCCTACCATGCGTGTGCTTTTATAGCACTCAATAGTGGTGCAACACTCGGTCTATGATATAAATCCTGAGATTTCGGATCCCCTTTAAGTCACCAGGAGTTTTTCTGGCGATAAGGTGTTTGAAGAACTGCATCCAATCCAGTCAGCTTCACTTCGCTTGATTCCACGGGGTTAGGATTGACAACCCTATCCTTGTATAAGAAAAAATAATATTGGATCTCCCGAACTCCCGTTGCGGGAAGGCCTAAGTTCCTCTATGAAACGTTGTGCCATCATTATTATTATTATTATTATGTGTGCGCCACCAACTTAGTGTTGCTCAAACCAGGGGTGACATGATCTTCTATTCGATCAACTGCCGATTCCGAAAAATTTAAATGATAACTGCACTTTTGTAGCAGATATAGATATTTATCAACAGTCATATTCTTTTAAGAATGGTAGAATAAAAAGTTCAATAATATTTAAAATTGCATCATTTACTAAATCTAAGAGATACAGAATTGTCGATACTATCTATACCAGAGGTGTGCAAGAATCGTTTGAAACGGAACAAATGTCAAATGAAATTTGTACGTCAATGGTGAAAACGCTACCTGAACTATTTTGACGTTTATTCGGTTTTAACGATTCCTGCACACCCTTGATCCATATTATCCATACTGATCCATACTGATCTATACTATTGATTCAATAGTATCGGAAAAGTTATCATTCCCCCCAGGTTAGCCTTGGAACCCGGAGCTTGATGCTCCCAAAAACACCCTGTTGCGGTACCGTTCTAGAGAGAAGAAGTGACCCACGACTTTCAAATTATAACCGTTGAAATCTTCTTAATAGAAAAACTGACTTCTACAATTTTGGTTAAAACAAAAATTTTGAAATGTTTTTATATATGTTTTATGATTATAATAAAGTATTTAACATCGAAGAAATTCTATGGTTCTGAGTTCTGATGATTGTGCTTCAGGTTTTAAAATCAAGTCCAATGCGATATTCTTGAGCAAAATATTCTCACCATCCCCTAAAACATATTTCATTCATATCAAAAAATCTTGTCCTTACAATTTAACGAATTTAGCACGCCAGTCACATAAAAATGAAATATCCTTTCATATTCTTTTGTGAACTCGAATATCACTGAAATTGCAAATTGAATATATTTCTTTGCGCTATCATATTCATGTGTGTGCTTTTCTAAATGTGGAAAAAAGCATAAATTTTTGCCTTCAACTAAGCAATAAAAATATTCTTGTACCAAAAGCACATATGCGACGTGATTAACGAATATCTCTTTGAATAGATTAAAGAAACAAAATTTATTTTGTAAATCTAATAAAGCCCTAATAGCGTAAAAACATATGCAATTTAGAACAACAAGTCCTAAGTTCAACAATGGAGAAGTTTGTAATAAGAACACAACTAAAAATAATCTTTAACAATAGGTGTACTTCATTTAATTAAATGGAACAATGAAAATTGTGCAAGAATTAAACAAGGCTTATCCTTGATAAACTGCGAACACGTTACTTTTCGCAAGAAGGAATGTTCAGTTTGTAAACATTTTCCATTTATTAAAGAAAATGTTTGAAATGAATATTCGAGAAATACTCCTTCAAGTTCTTATTGGAAGTAAAAGCGAGATATTTCAAGGATTATGCCAATATATAATGTACAATTTTGTAAGACGTAATAAAAAATGACTCAGTCGTCTTTCCTGTTTCTCAGACACAAACTTCCGTACAAACATGTCAATTTATTTAATACCATTAGTCCTGTACGCAAAGAGACAGTATCAGGGACCCCTCCCGTTACACATCGACTCTTTCAACTTGTGAGCTACTTGTGTGTCTTAAAGGCAGAATTTACCAACATTTTTGGCTTATTGAATCGTCATCCCCAAAAACCTTTTGCCGACATCTCGTTGGGTGCCATCCTAGCCCTGTTATTCGCCAAAAGGACGTGACCGGATTACCAGGATGTGATCCAATCAAATGATGCTGATTTCCACCCTCACATTATTATATATTAAATAAAATAAAATATACGTTTAGGTAGCTCAAGCATTCCTTTGATGATTGAATTACCCTCATGTGAATAATATCTACCTTTTCCGTGTAAATGTTATTTTAGAAGTATCAAGAACACTATAAGCTCAGCTTTTGGAATGTCATCGTTTTCACCCATTCAGATGTGAGTATCATTCTAATGTACAATGTATATAGCACCTGTACATAAGTATGTCCTCGACTTTTTTAAAGTTATTTTCTGAACTAAGACTTGTAATACTTCATTTTGAAATGAAATACAAATAACAAAAGCAACTCAAAATTCAAAATTTGTTCAATTCAATTCTCTAATTAGACATAATTAACTGGAATATTTACTCTAAAAATCCAAGTGTAAAAACTCAAACTTGTACACATTCTGCATCCTAATTCTGCACATAATACCTACACGTAGAACAGGATTAGAAACTTTTGCATCTATAACAAAGTATAACTGAATCAAACTTTCTGTACAACTTCATTTATGATTCTGGAGCTGCTTTATATAAAACATATTTACATATAGACATAAAATAAACTGAAGGATAGAGTAATTTTGATATTATTCAATTATATATTTGAATATCTTCTTTTGTATATTGGGTGGAATTTCATTGTTCAAACTCAGAGATAGAGTACTTTATGTATTATATAATTTATCGATTTTATATGACCCAAATATATACAAACGTACTCCTACCCTTTAAGATTGTATTTTCTGTATAATTTTGAAAACACGATTTTAGAAAAATGATATCCGTGCAATGATCAGACTTTTTCAGCAATTAAGAGATCTTGGCAAAAGCGTAGTAAAAAAAAACAAGTATAGTCATTTCAGCTAAACTTGCAGTTTGTTAAGTTGTATCCATTATAATCCTCATAATGGAAATTAAATTTAGGTAATTTTTTAGGAATTAAGGACCACGAAAATAACAAATTATCAAAATGATGTTCTTTAGAGCGATTAAAAAATATCAAAAGATTAAGTAAATAAAACAAAGCAAGACTAGAGTTTTAATCCAATTTCTGTAGGGTATGTAATTTCTAAATAACAATTGTAATAGTTTTTCCAAATATGTTAAGTCAATGAACAAAATGAACTGATTACACTGATTAATGATTACTGAATGAGAATTTTCGCTCAAAACTTGCTTATTGAAAAACTACAACTGTTAAGTCAGATTAATAAACCTTATAGACCAAATAGTCAGGTTGATCCTCTAGAATATTTAGAAAATTTAGCAATAATGAGGTAAATGAAATTTATGCAAAGGACCTCTAGTCGATTATCCTAAACCATCAGTCCCCTCAGTATCTAATTTTAGATATCTTAATGGCCAAATTCCACAGGCTATATATTCTCGAGGATTATAAGCTATTTAGTTCCCGGAACCTCCTTAGGGTCCAGGATCTGCTTCAATAAGAAGGATAAGACTGCTGAATTATTCGAGGCTTCACTAAAAAAAAATCTGAATTAGAGGACGTTCTTGAGGCGTAAAGGCTGTCCTTAATAACTTAAACCCGCAATTTTCGAGATAAGAGAAATTAAAATGTGCGTGTATATCCGACTATGACAGTCTTCATGCTATAAATTTAACCTCCGTTCACGAAAATTTCGAATTTCTGAATAACAAGCACGAACCGTGAATTCTATAAGAGTCTAGAATCAGTGCTTTTATTCGGCAATACTAAGTTGGAAATTCAAGCACCTGTTAAAACTATAATGAATCCCGCTGAAAATCCCGAAATCCAAAATCCAGAAAAGCCAAAATCTAAAATAGGTCAAAATCCTGAAAGCCAAAAATTCAAAAGCCAATATTTCCAAAGCCAAAATCCCAAAAGCCGAAATCCCGAAAACCAAAATGCCGTACCGACAAGGCCAAACTCTAAACTCCTGATAATCTAAAATCCCGAAAAACCAAAACCCCAAATAGGCCAACATCCCGAACGCCAAAATCCCAAAAATGCAAAATATCAAAAAGCCAATACCCCAAATAGACTAAAGTTCCGAACACCTAATCATGAAAACCAAAATCTCAAGTAGCCTAAAACCCGAAAACCAAAATCTCGAACAACAAAATCCCAAATCATGCAAGATTTGGCTTTCGGTTTTTTTTTTATTCTGGTGATAACCTGATTCTGGTGATAAACTGGCACTACCTTTCTCTTAATGGTTTTACAAATTACAAGGTTATACCTCTTTGATGATTATTTAATAACCGATTTGAACAAAATCACATTTATCAGAAAAGTCTATTATAGTTTCCAATATGTATCCCAATGAAAACTGAGCTTAAAAGCATATCATCAAATTCACAAACCTAAATCATTTTTCCTATTTCACCAACTCCTTAGATAATAATAATAATTAATAATAATAAATGTTAGCATCAGAAATAATTGTCATTGAAAATGACGATATTTAAAATATTAGTGTGATAGACGAGCCAAAGCCATTTATTCAAATACAAAATTCAATGAGCATTAATGAATTTAACATTATTATACCAACAAATCAAAATGAAATTTCATGATAATCATGCTTTTAGTTCAATTCTAGATCATCTACTTTTAGCATGGTTCATGGAAATGTAGAAGAACAAATTAGTTTGATGCAATGCATTATAATTGCGGATATATCCTGATCCTGATACTATATTTCAATTATTATTGAATTATATATAAAATCCCATTTTGAAGTATATATATACTAGAATATATTTCCTGAATGTTACCTGTTTTTGCTTTAAATATGCAAATTTGTTTGCAGGTAACATGACACAGGACTCCAGTTTTACATGTATTAGAAATGCTACAAAATGTGCTGAATATTCATGTAATCATGATGTTCATTGTGTGCATTTTCAACAAACCACCAACAACGCTACCAGAGATATCAAACTATTTAGGTACATTAGGCAGGTCATGATAATTAATTTATGAAGAGAGAGAGAGAAGAGAAGATATTAAGAGGAAAAGGATTACGTGTGCGTGATTTACTATACTATAAGCCATTATTGCAATGATTGCAATTCATCTACAGCAATTGTAAATAATATTCTACATAGCTCCATGCAAAATTTCTCACATTAATTCAATTTCACTGAAATATCGTTTTAATGACTGAAAAACTAGACAGATAATTAGATCAAATGGATTTATTTATTATATGTATAGACCATTAAGCCATTTCCGGTGCAAATGGGGTTTTGTGGTAGTCAATCATCTGTATCACAATCAACCATTGAAGGTTGATAAAAAATTTATAAAATCTGTAATGGGGATGTTCGCAAAGGTAGCCCCGGAGAAATATTGATTAATGAATCTTAATTATAAGTAGAAAAGGGAGCATCAGGCATTTTGATCAGTCCTGACACTATTTTCAAAGATAATTTTGTCAATAACCGTTGGTTTCATTACATATTGAATTTACTCTGGAGATTTAATATCAAAATTAAGACGGCGGTGGCCGCTCTTATTCAAACATGAAAATCTGTATAAATTGTTTATCTGTCTAGTTTATTCTCAAGAGGACAAGCTAGAAAGAATGTTTCACGAATAAATCGACTTAATATAATGGGATATCAACTTAATAAGGATAATTGGAAACACGAGCTTCGTATCTCCAACCGTTTGGCTTAGATGGAAAACCTGGAAAACACGAAAAACATAAAAGTGATAAATTTGAGCAAAAATTTATTTACAAATTTTCGGTTTATTACCGTTTTGAAAGGGATTAGAATCGTTTAGTTATTTCTGTCCCAACTTATAAGAGAAACTGAATCAAAGTTTGACCAACCTAATAGTTCAATATTTAATCTTCTAAAATGAAAGGGACTAATGGCAACTATTGGAAAACAGTTTAAGATATTTTGCCATTATTTGAAATATTGAAGAAAATTTCTTAGGCTTGTTTATAGCCTCTACACACTAGAGAAATTTATGTCCATATTGTAAGTCCTGATGAGGCTCACCTGAATAAAATTACAAACTTATAGAGGGTAATTGGAGAACTGAAGGGGCCACCTATTTTTCGCTTCACGAGAGTGAACCGTCCACGGCGACTGATGCTTACTCACTGAAGACTGGGAACAATTACCTAACAATAAGAAAAGCTTCAAAGTAACCTTTCAGCACCCATAAGGATGGTATGGGTTGGGCGTGTCAAAGGAATAAAGTATTAGGATTGCTGGATTATTATGGCCGTCGGAACTGGGTTGACATGTGTCGAATAGGTCATACACTCTAGAATATTGAAGTGTTTTTCCTACACAAGCGTAGAGAATTTACTTCAATATGGACATAAATTTCTGTAGTGTGTAGAGGCCATAAGGACCATTTTAAATAATTGTCAAATTTCCTCAATAATTCCAAATATGGACATAAATTTCTTTAGTGTGTAGATGCCACAAGGTTTGAAATTTATACCATTGATGGCCCTATTAATTTTTTGCCAACTTAACATTTTTTCTTAAAAAAAAACAAAATAATTGGATTCTTGCATTTTCTTAGACTTAGATTTTGTCAATTGGACTTCCTTTATCATCCCCAAGTTATGGTTTCCTAAAAACCTTTCAATCTAGAAATCAACATCAAAAAATAATGTCTTTTTAAATCAATTTTGAAACTGACAAGCGTTCTCATCACTTAGACAACGTTTGGACAAGACACCACAAACGTTCAGGAAATTCGAATTTATTGAATTTCTGAACTGGAGTGAAAGTCAAATTAGGAACGATTAAATTTTCTATGAAGAGCTTACTCTTCTATTAAGCACATCCCATCCCAAGGATACTCTAAAGTTGAAATTAATACATTGGTAAAATGGACCGACTTATTTTAATTAAACTAATATAAGCAAATCATTAAATGATTATACTGGTAATAAAAAAAATCAAAAGTTACCCATATTTTACCTCTAATTGCACAGTACACTTCTCAAAGAGAATATTTGATGACAAAATGATACGGAGACCAATAATACAAATTGAGTAAAATTAATTTATTTCATGAATATTAACATTTCACCATTAAAAATAAATACAAAATCGATTCAGATGCAATATGGTTGCATAAAACAATATTTTTGCACATCTTGTTTGCATTCAACCAATTTTCCGAAAACTAAAATGTCCGTTCATCCTTATTTCTGTGCAATGTGCAATTCTGTCCAGCAAAGTGGACACGATACGTAAATTCCCAAATTAATATTAACATGACTCATCCTCCTGTAACTGTCCTACTTCGTGCACTGAGTGCACCATTCAAGTAAATTAGTAAATTTTCGAGCGCTGATAATTCCCATTAACATTAATGGACCACATTGCATGCAGAGAATATAAAGTTTGCATATTAGTTATATATCTATGTTCATGCGTAATGTACATTAAATACTATCCAAAATGTAAAATTCATATCATACACTCATTGTAATCTGGACTGAACAAGTAAATACTTCTACATTACAAACATAATATTTAAACCACAAAGCCAATTTCTGATAACGTTGCACAAATCCCATATTACTATCATTGGCTTTATAATTAGATACTGGTTTGTTTAAAAAAAATCGTATCAACTGGTTCAATCGGTTAAATCAATATCTGATTCACAAAAGGGTGACCCAATGAACAAATCTTCACACAATGCGTGAACTGGATAGTTCAATGTTATTTTCTGATGCTAATCTCTTTCATTTGCAGATAAATAAAAATCTAAATCGTTTGGTTAAGCGTCATATTTGTGGTTTTCTGTAATTTTTCAAGGAATACAACACAAGACGGACCTCTGTTGATGACATCACTGTCAATTTCTCGAATGTAGTACAAGATATCCAATTTAAATTTGGGAGATTCACCCGAATTTACAGGAGTTGATGAGATAAGTGAAGAAAAAAATCCCATACAAATCTCTGTATTAATCGGAAGAAGAGGGAATTAATTTCGAAGGTTACTCGATAGGACATAGGTCTAAAAACCAGAAGAAATATTCCACGATTATTTATGAATATGATGAAGCATTCCAAATATTTCAAAAGGATAAAACACTCCAAAGAAAGGATACAAACCCACATGATAATAGGGCTACAAGATTATATTCGAAAAAACTCCAGTTTTCAACATGAATACTAGGGCGTTTCAACTAGGAAAAAATTTTTTTGCCACTATTCTCACGGTGTTGTATTTGATGAGACAAGAAAGTTTTTCTTCTACGACCATATGATCAGACGCTGTTTAGAGGTGGCTGAATGACCCTCTCTGTAGTGTAAAATCCGGTAAAATAAGAAATTTGTTCTACAGAGAGGGTTGTTCAGCCACCTCTAAACAGCGTCTGATCATATGGTCGTAGAAGAAAAACTTTCTTGTCTCATCAAATACAACACCGTGAGAATAGTGCCAAAAAAATTTTTTCCTAGTTGAAACGCCCTAATGAATACCTTAATGTACATAAACTCAAGAGAAAATTTTCCGATGCGAAAAGACCCAAAACTGAATATTACATCTGCGCCGAGAGTAAAACTTCAAGTGATGATCCTAAAAAAATTTATTAAAAGTAAAAAGACGGTCCTAATCAGGAAGGATCAAATGTGATCTTAACAACCAAGAAAATCCTATAAGTTCTCTGCCCTAATCGACAATCCCTCTGAATCTGAACTGATTTCCAGATATGGGTTCCTTGCTGTAAAACCGGTCAGGAGTGATACCGATCATTTATGAAATTGAATGTATATGTCACAGCAGTAACATACTGATCTTTTGTCCTTTTTTTGCATCTCCAAAGTTTTAAATTTAAAAGATTATACAAAAAATTTTAGAGATAAGGTTAAATGATCCCAAAGTCAATTTATGAAAGGGGTTCCTCCTATAACCCCATATCATTATCTTTATACCGGTATTACTTCTAACTCTAGAAGGGGAGACCGGGGCAGAATTAACCTCGTATAGTATTAGATAGTGGTATTTTATAATTTGCCTTCGAAGAAATATTGGGGAAACCACCCTTTTATTCTAAATACAGTGGAACCTCGATAGAGCCAACCCTCGATAGAAGCAATCTGCAATAGAGTCATCAGCTATTTTTTACTCTACGAACTCCGACAGAGGCAACTTGGACCTAAATAGACTCCGATAGAGGCAACTTTTCCTTTATTATTGAACTAATAATATTACATGATTTTTTCGAAATTAAAATCTGTGTTTTGGTGTATCAGTGTAACGTTTTTAACCCAAGAAAAACATTTATCTAAGTACATGGTAATTATTATGATAAAATTTGCATATTAGCCTACTAATCATTTTCCAACAAAATAATTTTCTTTTCGTGATTTTAAGCGTTTTGACCGATTGAAAGTTCTCTTGTCTTTTCTCTCTAGTCTTAAGATTTTTTTTTATTAGGCCTATGAGCGTACATATGAGTTTTTTGGGCCAGCGAGTGTAGAATTTATGGGTTAATTAAATAAATATTCGACTATCGCTTTGAATTTATCAATGATCTAGAACAAACATAAAATAATACCCCTTTCAATCAAAATTTCACATTTTAATTATTGTTTTTTCGTACTCCAATAGAGTCAACAGGCCTGGGAGGGAATTCTGTAACTCGATGAACGCTTCACTAGTGAACGATTCACTAGTGAAAGGTTCATGGGCTTCTCTTCACGACTGCTAGAAAAGTTATTCTGTAACTTTGCGTGAAGCAGAGAGGGGAAATGTGTTGAAAATTTTATTAAATTTAAGATTTTCATCAATATTTGAACTAAATAATAATGGAAAACACTAGAATTGAGTATTAGAAATGATGTAGTGCTGTTTTTCAAGCTGATTATGAAAAAAAATTTCAGTGGCTTCACCGAGTGATAACATCATCTTCACCGAAAAATTGACAAGTGAAAAACATAACCTAAAAGTGATCCCTTCACGTGAAGCTATCGCAGTTACAGAATCTCTTTTGCGATCACTTTAGTGAAGCGTTCACCCATTTTGACAGGTGATCACTTCACAGGGTTACAGAATTCCCCCCCCTGGAAATAATTAGTTGACTCTATCGAGGTCCCACTGTATATACTTCCCTTACTATTCATTGAAATAATCAGCCTCATGCAAACATTTTTTGGACAAATTATACGCAATGAAAAATTTTATTTTGTGGCTAATTCTACCCCGGTCTCCCCTAGGGGGGAGTAGGATATCTTTGAATTGGGACACCTTTCAAATAGGGCCTCTTTCTCCTATTTTTAAAAATGGAACTGCACTTTATCATATCATAATGTAATTTGGCTTCACAATTGGTAAGGTTCAATTTGAAAATAGGATAAAAAGCCCTATTTTAAAGGTGGCCTAATTCTAAGGAACATATCCCTAATGTCCCTAATTGTTTAAAAAACACAGACCCTAGGCTAGGGGTTTAGGGACAGAAATATCGCAGTATTAAAGGATTATGCAACTTTATTTGTACAGCTCAGGCATAGTGCACCTTTTTAATCAACTTTGATAACAATGATCCATCAGAAATTTATTGAACTTACCGAGAAAAAAAGCATTATTTCTAGTCATTGCTGTGGTTGGTAGATATTCAAATTCAGCTAACTTATAGCACGAAAAAAGTAAAATACCGTCTCAGTCAAACCCTTCTTCTGACAGTAAATGCAATGCAAAGTATATTGAGATTCTGTAGGTGAACTGAAAATTCAATATAGTAAATTGGCTAGACGTTGATTTTTGACGTGTTTCACATAAATGGAGAAAGAATCAACCGTGTAAGAATTTCAAGAGAGAAAAACAGCGAGATTATTGCTTTTGCACAAATGGTAGAATCTTGTAAGATGCAACGTGGCACGAACACAGAACAATTATTCAATTAATTTCTATAGAACATTCCATTTATATCTTCCAAGTCAAGGATTATTCAATAAAATAGTAGGTGAGATTATTAAGAATCTCATCTAAAGGTATATGGTATTTTTTGCACGAAGTCTTATAATTTGTTGTACAAATAAAGATCAAAAGGAATTCCCGAAAATATTTAGCAACGCAAAAGAAAAAATTATAAGGATTCTGCGTAGATATTAATGATACTGTTGTATGACATCAAGTACAAATTTATGCTCTAATTCCTCATTATTATGTACTTAACTCGGTACTTGAGTTTGTTGAGTGTCTAACTTGTTTGTGTATCTTTTCAGTATATCTAACACAAATTTACCCTAAAACAGAGTGCTTATAGGACAAATTGAACCCTCAAACTATTTTGTATACGCACAAATTCTCTTGCATGATGAATTTACTACCACATTATCCATACAAAAGTTATATGGATGTTAACCATCGAAAGTCCTAAACTATTTTCTGCATTCCCTCCAGCATCCACTTTGTATGTTTTCATTCTCTACACCCCACTGATTTGGTGCATTTTCCAAAGTCTGAACATCACCAAGTTCAATGTATCTCCTCCAGAGTCCATTAATATAATTAAAACGCTATTTTAATCACATTAGAACAGATACGTACACAATGGCTGATGCATTGAAAATCACAAAAGAGAGGAAAATTCAATGGGAAATTAATGAAAGTTCGTCCTCTGTGATTTTCGCAAGCGTTTGCCCTTTAATAGTGCTACATAGCACAAACACACTTTTTCAGAAGAATAAATTATTGTACAAAAAGATTTTTATCGATTTATTAAAATTAGATTTTCAATTTTTAGTATGAGGGTCGTTAAAAGCTCTCGATGTGCCACAATTAAGGACAGACAACAACTTCATTTTATTAAAAAAAAAAAAAAAGGAATTATCAGAAAACCATTCCTAAATCTAAAATTTAGTTAGAAAGCTATCAATTTCAAACACTTTATACTTTTACATTCATGTAATGTGAATTTTTATTGTCTGTGCAATATTTTGAGAAAATATAAATATTTCATATTAAAAATTCAAATGAATTTGAAATTTAGAAATGTTTTCGAAATAGATCAGCGAAATATAAAATTTTGAAGAAGAAAGAGAGTAAGGAGAAAAAGAAAAATTCCTCTAGATAATATTATTTACATATGGAAGGAGGGGACCGCAGACTACCTCTTACCGTTTGACTTCTAGTCCGGTAACAAACTGTGTGTAGGACAAATAAAAATAAATGTTGAAAAAAGATAAATTAATTACAAGTTAGCAATTCATTACCGATTAAAACCCATGCAGTCGGATTGGAAATTGCAAGACCTTTCCAAAATATTCAAATTGAAGCAAATCGGTTAAAAAATGGACCATCCAGAGTTAAACCGGGTTAAACTTTGTCCTTCACAAATTCGAAGTAGAAATTTTTTTTGCAATTATGGGTACATAGTAGACTCTCGCTAATTCGGCTCTTTTAAGATCGGGCTACTTTTTAATTCAGGCAGCAGTTACATTTACAAAAAGTTTGTTGTCATTTTTAAATTGACAATGATTATCAAATGAAACAAATATGCTCAAATTTGCCAAAACCATGTTTTTCTTAATTGCTTGAAAACGCGTTGTGTTTTTTTTTTCATTTTAAGAACGTATTTCTCAACTGAATGGTGCCATGTTTGGACTCGTTGGAAAGGTCTTGAAATTTCTCAAATTCATAACCGGTTCCAATTTGTTATGAGACAGTAATAAACTGATTATGAACCGAAAACTAATTTTTATCCCAAATTCAATTATTCCAATTTTTTTCTTTTGGCCGATGTTTTAAGTGACTTCTAAATTAGTTCAAATCGGTAAACTTTAAGCTCTTCTAGATAGCATATTTCTTAACTTAATTGGTAAGTAAAGTATCATATTTGAGCTTGTTGGAAAAGTCTTAAAAATTTCTAATAAGACTAAACTGGTTCTAATTGATTATATGAATCTATTATGAAGCGAAAAGTTTTTGTTCGAAAATCAGTTTCATTATTCCACAGTTATTTTTGGGGATCCTTTAAGAATCGGTTAAAATCGATTATGAACCGATATGGTAAATTATGTGAAAGTGCTTTTTAGTTATAGCGAGTAACGCTTTTAAGTTAAGAATTCGAGCATTGCGCAAAGCATAGGACGCTTTGCCATGCCTTTTAACTCTTTCGTCTCTTTTGGGACTCTGAGTACCCAAAGCAGCATATGAATGTTCTGTGAAAAACAATGTTTTTTTTAATTATTCAGAACTGATAAAAATCCTATTCTTGTGGATGATTACAAACTATAAGGATGTCCAAATGTAAGATATTTATTGTAGGACCTCAATTAATTCCTGAGCTTAGATATTTTTGATTAAAAAATTATGAAATTGGCTTGCAGCATATGCTGCGGTCCGGAAAGAGTTAATCAGAAATTCTTTGAACTAAAATTATGCTTCTTGTGGTGTGTAAATTTTAATACAGTGGGACCTCGATAGAGTCAACTAATTATTTCCAGGTCTGTCGACTCCATTGGATTCGTTGACTCTATCGGAGTCCGAAAAAAAATAATTAAAATGTAAAATTTTGATATAAAAGGGTATTATTTTATGTTTGTACTAGATAATTGATAAATTTAACACGGTAGTAGAATATTTTATTTAATTAACCCTTAAATTCTACACCCTCTGGTCCAAAAAAGTCATATGTTTGGGCAAAAGTTTGAGATTAAGGACTGATCGGACTGATTTTACGGAATGTTTTTACTATTAGTATATCATATTAAGTGAAAATTACTATGCATGTGATAATATCGATAATATTGAGGTCCATCCACGATATGGAGATAAGGAAATGGTGTCTTCGGTGTCTTAAAGACTTTAGAAGAGCTCTCCGGTAGATATTTAATTGTTGAAAATTCTGATGCAATTAAAGTTATTAATTAGAATTTTATTTTAAACTTTTACTGTATCAAAAAGAAGAGATTGATAGTTGTTCTTTTCGTTATGATATAACTATGGCTCTAAACTTCACAAAAAGAGCAATTTTTCTAATTTTCTTGTTCTGAAAAATGAGCGCTAAATGGTTAGAGATATCTACTTGGAGTCTTCAGATGACCCTCATAAGTCAACCTGGGGATTATTATTATGATCCTCATTTCCTCCCTCCCTACCCCTCCCATTCACCACTAAAATCGTTTTTTTTTGTGATTACAGGAAATTACGCCGCACGGCTTAATCAAAAAATCTTAAGACAAGAAAAAAAAAGAAAAGAGAACTTTTAAACGGTAAAAAAAAACGCTTAAAATCACGAAAAGAAAATTATTTTGTCGAAAATTTTATCATAATAAAATTTTCATAAAATCATAAATTTTATCATATTTACGAATTTTATCATAATATTGTGTTCAAGATGAACATGCACGTTCATACAAATAATTTTCAAATTAGGATTTTTTAATCTTTGAGGGATATTAATGGGTTTTAATTTATATCGGACTACTTTTGAATAGTTAAATCGCCGGGATATTCATCATAAAGTCCTCACATCCTAAAAAGGATACGAATAATTCAACACAAAAGTTGAAAAGTTTTGGCTTCACCAAGACTTTACAAGGGTTTTCGTTACCCCTACTTTTTAGGTCAATGACTTATCCTTAAAGGATTTAAGGACTACTACACTAATTTTAGATACCTTCGAGTCATCGAGTCATTTTACGAAGTATACAAAACAAGCCTCACTTTAACGGCAAATATTGAAGAAACTAGGATGCTAAACGATCCTAAACTTTTACCATCCTATTTTCTATATCCTTAACTCTATCTGATATCAATTTGCTACCATTCTAACAAGTAGTTTCTATGATATTAGAGATTAAAAATTGTCAAATTCTTATTGAAATTAGGTCATTATGCTTAGTGCTAATGACACCCGTTCATTCACTTCTTGATCAGCATTTTTTCGTCAGCAAAATAAAGAATGTGCAATTTTGCAATGACGCATTATGGGTTCACGGAGTTCACCTTTAGTAATTAAGTGGGGTAAAAATGATTTTGTATAAATAGGGTTAATTTTTGTTAAATAAATCAGATTGCGATAGAGATTCCTGAGTTTCCGTTTGTTCCAGAGAAATCGCATCTCCCTTTTGGCCCAAGACCAGCGGCATCCTATTGCCTAAGGATTACCAGCGGCCAATTGGCTCCCTACTGCCAGGAAACAGCGGCTTCTCTTCAAGAAGCCTTAAGACCTAGGGCAGGATTTGAGAATATTTCTGGAGGAATTTTTCCCTAGAAGGCATTCATTTGCCGGACTGCAAGATTAGAAATTTATTTCTAACCTTGGTAAAACTCTCTCGAGGCACCCCCGGGGGTAGCCTACACAAGGGGGCATTACTGCCTTAAGCCCGGTGACTCGAAAGAGTCGTTACTAGAGGCCGTGAAAACAGCCGAGAGTCAGTCCAAACAGTGGAAGAATTCCCAAGAAAGTTCTCACCAGAGCAAGGGAATAATCTGACGGGATTCGGATTATTCATCTTCCTCTAGCTTCGGCTTTTCAGCTCTTTGGAGCCGAAACATATTGTTTTTCTTGAGTTAAAAACGTTACATTGATCCAAAACACTGATTTTAATTTCGAAAAAGTCATACAATATTATTAGTTCAATAATAATGAAAAAGTTGACTCTATAGGAGTCAATTTGAGTCCAAGTCGTCCAAGTTGACTCTATCGGAGTCCGTAGAGGAAAAAAAATAGCTGTTGACTCTATTGGAGATTGACTCTATCGGGGGTTAACTCCATCGAGGTCCCACTGTATTTCCCCTATTTCCCTTATTAACTTATTATTGCTGCTTCTTCGACTTCTTCGGAGAATTTTAATGTTTTCAGTATAAATTCTGATTTTCAGAATTATTTAAATATCTTATTTTTATATTTATTTTTTTAGAAGACTAATTATTCGAAAATTCAAATTTTATCATAAAGAATTTAGAAATGCATTTTTCCTCTGAAATTGTAATGAAAGATTTCGATCTTTTAAGGAAAAAAACTCCTTACCTGGCATATTATTGCAGAATCCAGGATTTGAGGATAATCCCAGGATGCTAAAGTTCTCTTTTGAGATAAATCTGGGAAGATTTGTATATATAATTCATAATTTTCAGCATATTCTTGAGCTAGAACTTATAAACCAGTAATTGGAGGTATAAGATGAATGTACTGGAAATAATTAGATGGGATTAAAATTAACTTTTAAACCTCTTCGCAGAGCTTATGTTTGGGGATTGTACTGGGGGTTTGTCTCCATGACAGCATCATTTTCCTCATTAAGCCATTAAAACGAATCCCCAACCAAATTGTATTTGCCCTATTAACGTGTTGCTCCAAACATACACATTTTGCCACACTTACGATTTTTATCCGACACCCAGTTTTGGGGTGGTTGGATGGTGGCAGAGGACGGGGGAAATTCCTGAAGAGTCGAGATGCTTAGGAGGAAAATTCCCACGATTCTTGCGATTGAAGATGGTCGGACATGCGCAGGAGGTCCTTTTTTCTAGCCCAGCATCTCCCCCCTCAAACCCACAAAATCCAGCACAAAGGATCCTCGTCATTCATCCTCACACAGATCCCTTTGTTGTACTATCGGCGAGAAAATCGCATGGTTCAGCAGATTAATATTCTCTCTCCCAGCAGCAAGAGCCACATCCATTTCATGGGAGAGTGAAAGTGAACAAAGGCACCCGAATGCGAATGTGGAAATTTGGCCAATATGAATACTCCGTTTTCACATCAAATCAAAATTTGTTATTCAAGATATTATTTTTTGTGAAAATGTCTACAATTACATTTTTGTTTGTTGGAAAATACAGCCACAAAAATTCTATCCAATAAAGGTGAGATAAACGAGATTTTGTCCAAACAGAAAGATTGTGTAAGTCATTTCTATTGGCGAAATTAGTAATAGATGGAATTATTAAGTAATTTATGTTGCCTCTCGCGGCGACATGATGTCTCACTTGGGGGCCCACCTTAGCCGCCGAAGCCGTAGAGAGTGCGACCCTGACGCTTAAGGGCATACACCACGTCCATTGCAGTCACCGTCTTGCGCTTGGCGTGTTCGGTGTAGGTTACAGCGTCACGAATAACGTTCTCCAGGAACACCTACAAATCACCAGGATGCTGTAAAATCTTATCCCATATTGCGAAATTCCCCATTAGCATTACCTTGAGAACGCCACGGGTTTCTTCATAGATCAACCCAGAAATACGTTTGACCCCACCACGACGAGCCAAACGACGAATTGCTGGCTTTGTAATGCCCTGGATATTATCCCGAAGCACCTTACGATGACGCTTGGCACCTCCTTTTCCTAATCCTTTACCTCCCTTTCCGCGACCAGTCATTTTTCACTCAGTAAACTTGAAAAATTTCTCCACAAAAACTAGAAGAGACGCAATTTCACTGCAAAAATGGCGTCGAATGTACTGTCAAATTGGTCTCCGGACTGGAAGTCCATGTTCCGAAATTTTCGAAATTCCATTCGAAACCCCTCTTTTTTCCCATCCAAAACTCACCTGCCTGCAACGATTGTTTTTTTCTTATTGCACTCTTACTAAATTATTCATGGAAAAACGTGTTATATAAACAATACATTTTATTAATCCATAGGCACAGTTATGTAACTTTTATTCAAAAATAATATTTCATGCATATTAGAGGTTTTTCGGGCTGTTTTTTCCTTGATCATAAATTTATTACATTTTGCAAGTCCGAAAGTGTGCTCCATATTGCGGACGAATTAATTACCATCCAGGCTGACGAGGATAGCCAGGCTGACCGGGTTGCTGTTGTTGCTGTTGATGAGCCAGACTACCCGGATATGTAGCATAGTGAGATGGTGGAGGACCTTGAGGGAATCCCTGATAGTACGGAGCTGCGAGAAAAAAAGTCAAACATAAACAAATGCCCCGCCGACTGCGTCGGATCGTAAACAAAAAGCAAGATTACACAGCGCCATGTGACTGACCTGCAGAAACTTTAAACCTCTATGATTCATAACAACAAACTACAATTTTGCTAATGAAGCGAAATTCAATAAGCGTGGGGAAAATTTCAAGCAGAGAGCAAAGGAAAGGCTAGAGAAAACACCCAGTCACTCACTCTGCGGATAGGGAAGAGGTGCATATGGGTTGAAACCCTGTGGCATCGGGGGTGCAACATATGTAGGATAGGGTGCTGCTGGAGATGCTCCATATGGCATTGGCATATTGGCCATTCCTGATGCCGGATACGGTACACTGCCGTCCACAGTGGAAGTCGGAACTGCCGGAGTTGTAGCATGATGAGCTGGTAGCTGCGGTGTAGGAGCAACAGCTCGACTGGTCTGCTGCGTAAGGTCCTTCATGAGTTCATCCTTTTCGGTCTTTCGAGCAAAACAGAAATCGGATATTTTGTTCTGGAATGTCACAAGAAGCTCAGTGAGTTCATTGTAGAACTTTGTGCCCTCCTTCAGATTGCCCTGCAGCTCCATGAAGGTATCATAGGCAGCTGCCAATTGGATGAGCAGAGCATCTCTGGTATTGCTAGCACCGCCAGATTCATTTGTGAAAGTCGTATGGGCAGATTGCACTTCAGACAAAATTCCCTCCTGACGTTTGATACTCTCCTGTACCTGAGCCTGCAACGGAGCCAGGGTTTTACCGATCTCCGCCACAGACAGAGCTGGCTCATTGATAGCCCCATCCTTGGCCAGAGCCGAAAGAAACTGCTCCTTCATGTTGATAGTGGCTGATTTAAGTTCAGCCTCGATAGCATCCCTCTCTGCCTTAATTGTCTCAACGCTCTCCATCAAGCTACGCAATTTCATCACACTAGGGCTATTAGAAACCCCAGCAGAGCCAGTATTTGGCACAGATCTCTCCAATTCATCGGGGGACTTTGACAATATCTCGATTCCCTGCAAAAAAAAACATCATTATCAAATTTAAACAGCTATATAAAATCGGCAATCTCAAAATGACTCACATTCATATGACTCTCGAATTTCCCACGCACAATCGCATCAGCCTGAACTGCTTTATTGATAATGTCGCGATACTTTGCAATATTGGACCTGAAGACTTCAGTTAATTTCTCTGATGGAGTCCTGGTCCATCTCTCCTTGAACTGATTCTTGAGCGCATTGTCCGAATCACGTTCATCATTGAGCATCCGATCGCATTCATCCAGGATCTCCTTGTTGCGTGTTAGAGCTTCTGGGAGTTCCTTGAACATCCGAGTGATCTGGGATACTCCTCCATTGTCTCTTACACCCTTCGCCTTGTCTTGCAGCGAAGGCGGCAGCCCTGACCCTCCGGCGGTGCTTTCAATGGCTGCCGGAAGATTGAGACTTGCCAGGACACTATTGAGCATCTGCGTGGCTTCACGCAACTTCTGAATCTCCACATTAACCATTTCCGTCTTTCGTGCCTCGCATGCAGACAGAGCCTGATGCAGAGCAACTGGTACCAAATCCCCAAAGAGATCCTTGTAGTTTGATCCCAATGGAGAGGATAGAGTAATGGCCTTGGCCAGCTGAGCCTTCCCAGGTCCTTCTAGCGTCTTGACATCCGGAATGATTTCATTGTAGATGAAGTCATTGTCCTTCTTGGATTCCACGAGATTCCTCTGAGCCCGTTCTGCGTACTCCTGGAACATTGAGGATTTCCCGGAACGTGACTGGGCGGCTTTGAAGAGTTCAACAGCATGCTGGAGGCGAGCAATCTCCTCGCCGACTTTTTTATTGGCACGACAAGCCAAACTCGTGTAGAGCTGTGTCATGGCATGGAATCCTGCCTGTTTGCCAGCCACTGTTGTTATCCATTCTTTCTCCCACAAATTCCTCACGGACTCCTTCTGCAGCCCTCGTAGGCTTTCTGCATAGAACTCCTCGCACTGGCAACAGAGTTTAGCAATTACCTGCTCCTTCATCTTGTCCCGGATGGCCTTGACCACGAAGATCTCCTGAGCTTGGGCTACCATGAGATTGGTGAGGACTGTGAGGACTTCCTGATAGAGATCAGGGGTAGGTTCTTGGGGAATAGCAGCCGGGACAGCTGCCTTCAAATGCGTAAAGATTCCTGCACTCTGTTGGTAGAGTTTTGTGGCCAATCGCAATCCTTCATCGCTGTCTAGGCTCTGAGCTCCGGCAACAGCGCTCTGGAGAGCAGCAATATTAAACAAGACGCATACTTTCTCATACCCCAGAGATGATAGTGCTGCAATGGGACATGGGTTAATTGCCAGCTGTAAAAGCTAGAAAGATAAGAAAAACCTACTCAAACTAGCACGTCCCCCAAAAATTGATCCTTTCGAGAATGCATCCTTCCATTTAAAGGGTATCTGAAGCTCCTGAACCGGGATTTTTGTTTCCAAACCGCACAGTTGATCGTAGTAGCTGATGGGGATTATCAAACAATGACACATGAACAAACACGCAACGATTGGTGAGAAAATCTGAGATTTCTATCATGCCAATGGGCAAAAAGACATTCCGAGAGATGAGTCACCCATCTCTGATGGAATCTCCCGACTACATATAGAGGAATTGATCCGGAAAAAGACAATTTTACTCACTTGTAGACAATGTCAAGGGAACTCTCGAACTTCTCGAAGAATTTCCATATTGCTGAGTTCCTCAATTTACTAAATTCATTGACGGCCTCGGTATAATTGGCGATTTTATCGCTACTTCCATAAGAACTCAGAATTAGATTCTTCAGTGGCTTTACGACATCCACCTCAGCTGGCTTTTTAAGAGGCACACTCAACAAATCACTCATCTTGTTTTTTTCAGCTTCCAAAATATTCAGAAATAATTTGCAAACACCTTCAACTTCAAGAAAATTTAATCTACTTTTCTGCTCGAGCAAAAGAACTTTTTTTGTGTGTCTCGTCTGAAATTTTTTTACTCCCCTCCCCTGATGGTCCAACACCTTCCAATCCGGAACTTCCAAAACATTCCAATATATTCCAATAAATCTCGAATTTCGGAAATTCGAAACCCCGCCATCCAATTTGAATTTCCCCACCTGCGATACCAAAAACAACGGTCAAAGCGCATGCTTCGAGTCAAATGTTGGCTATTCAACAAATTTCCATAGATTTTTTGTAACCAAAACAACATTATCCCATCGACACGAGCCAAGAACATACGCCTTTACGTTTTTCAAGGGTCTTTTGGTGGGGATAATTGTATTCTTTCCCTTTAATATGTGCTCAAACACTTAATTGCACGGAAAACGTCGTTTACCTCTACCATTTACGTCGCAATTCACAAATATAAAATTGAAAGAAGTGCTGTTTTTCCTTTGAAATTGCAGTAAATTTGCATAAATGTGAAAAATCTTACAAGAAAAGTGATAATTTTGTGGAATATCCTTTAAATTTGTCAAAAAAGATAAAATTTTAAACTTTCTCCAGTGTAAAAGTACATTTTAAGGGGCTATTAATGATAATTTAGTTACTCCTTTTGGGTATCTACCCTTGAATATTGATTTCCCAAAGAAACCACCACCCACACATAGAAAGGATAATATTAAAGCCATCATAATGTCGCATGTGAGTCTAAAGTGAAATTCACACGCAATAGAATTGGTTTTTCTATAATAAAAAAAAATCCTTTGTATATAAAAATTCAAACCAAACATATTTTTTCACATAGATGGCCATTCTGGATGAATCAAATGGGAATACATTGTCCCTGAAATCCTCTTCCTTGGCCCCATCAATTTCCACAGAGGATTTATCCGAATACACAGATGCTGATGAGAGTATCTCAGCACCTACGGAGTATTTTGCTGAATTTCTCTCTGCGGTCATGACCCAGGATTACCGGAGAGCACTGAAATACTGCAAACTCAGTAAGATTTATATACGCAATTTATTCGTAAATTTTCTTCTAACATGAAAATTTTTCCCTTTCTAGTTCTAGAATTTGAGCCCAACAACCTAACAGCAAAGGAATTCTACCCATTGATTTTGGAGAAGATAAGCTGTAAGTATACAAGTGGCACAGAAAAACAAATAGATCCTTTTATATAAATTTCCTTTTTCGGGTGAATAATAATATGCTTTGTATCGTGCGCACTTGAATATTTCAAGTTTATCAGTTTAGTTCATCTGAATTTTCGTCAATATGTGGTTAAATATTTCATATGATTTATTCGGTTTTTATATTTGGTTTTTTTTGTCGTCTACTGCCCCGAAGAGAAATATGCGAAGAAAAAGGGAACTTTGCCAAGAAAACTTATGTTTTTTGCAGAAAAGCAATTTTCAATCGAAATCCTTTAATTTTCATTAATTGAATTACTATTTCCAATTTTCCATTTTCAAATAAATTAAATTTTTATTGCAGAAAAATCGAGCTATTTTAGATAAAGATGTATTCCACAAATCTTTTGTAATTCTTTTAATACTTGTAGATTTTACCAGCCAATATCGTAACGATCGTAACTTACTTTATGGGCTCTACCTCTACAAAGTAACAGATAGCATAAAAATAGAATATTTTTTTAATCTAAAATTAATATTAATATTAATTAATATTAAATTAATCTAAAACAGAATATTATAGATAGTCTTCATGAACCTTCTTAAATTTACAAAGTTTCAAGGAATTCGAGGAAGGATTATGTAAAATAAAAAATAATGAAATTTTGAGCCCTATTTTTGGAATATTTGGCTTACAGAAAATATCAATACTGATTAGCTCAATTTAAGCACATTTCTCGTTAAGATAGAGAAAAATTATCTTCGACAAAGTTGTAGAGGATTAAATTTCCTATAAAAATATGTCTATTTGATATTTTTAACGTTTGCAAGAGTAAAACGTCACAAATTATCCGAAGACTGACAAAATTTGCCCCAGCAATTTTAAGTATCTCCACAAAATCGACTTTTAGAAAATGATTCAAAAATCACATTATTCTTACGAGATAGAGGAAAATAGTGTTCTGCAATGTTGTAGAGCAGTAAATTTCCTATAAGAATATGCTCATTATAAAACGTTTAAGTTTTCTCAGAGCTCGTGAAATAATTAAATATGCGTTTTGACAAGTTTTGCCCCAGTCTCCCCTACATAGTGAGTAATTTTACAGATATGGTGAAGTGGAACACCTTTGAATGTGGGGCAGCTTGAAATTGTAATTTTTTACCTATTTTTCAATAAAATTGGGCCTTATCGTGATAAACTTTAGCTGCATAAAAATATTGAGAAGCTAAATTACATTATCATATGGCTCAGTTCTATTTAAACAGAAAAGAAAATTTTCAATTTCAAAACTATCCCACATTCAAAGGTGCTTACTTCCGCCTAGTTTAATTTGGCAAATTTATCGAATGAAATTATAAAATTCTTATAAGAACGGTAATATAATTCTAAAAACCCCATACCCCTGGCCTGTAGCCTGTGGAATTGAAGCCAAGCCCTTTTTTACATACAAACACGTATGACAATTTCTCTGCATTTGCGACAGTTACACGAAAAAGTAGGGACTGCTCCCCTTTTGGAAGTCACTGATCCTTGTGGAGGGAAATATACTAGAATTCTGTCTAAATAAATTTTAACTACCGGCTCTGTGAGCTGAGTAAAGGAGCTGGCTTCTAATATAGCTCCATATAAAAAAGAAAACTTGCTATTAAGGTGATGAACCCTCCAAAGTTCAAAGGTTTAAGGGAAGAGCACCAATGATCTGCATTGTTCCTCAGAACGTCAGGTTATACCGTATTGTTGCTCCAAATAAAATGAATTTTTAAAAATCATTAGTCACTTTTTACTATTTACCTCTCACAAGTCACAAGAATGTACTGAAATGATGAAACCAATTTTCTATGAAACACCCGATTGTATTTGTGACGATCTGAGGTACAAAGTGTAAGTTTGCAATTACATCTATTTTTATTCATTTATTTTTAATATTAAAATTTAAAATGCACAGATATAGGTAACCCTTTAACGACGAGACAGTTTTCGCGGCCCGAAAATCAGCAATAAAAATGAAACCAATGAACAAAACCAGTATTTACTATATAGCAAATAGCTGGAGACTTGCAAAAAATATCCTAGATTTCTTCAACCTTCTACTTTGCAGTTACGTACAAACATAAGGAAAAAGTAACTTTAGGTAGTCAGGAAAAATTATTTTCTTTATGGGACACGGGTGTTCCAATCGTCCTTAAAGGGTTAAATGGATAATTAATGGGAGAATTATCAAAAACAAAAATACTAATATAGTATATTGGGGTTTATATTTTCAACTAAATATGGAGCACGTCTCTTGACATTCCGATCCATAGTTCTTCCCTTATGGCCTCTACACATTAGAGAAATTTATGCCCATATTGAAGCAAATTCCCTATACGCTTGCGTAGGAAAAACTCTTCAATATGGACATAAGTTTCACTGAGTGTGTAGAGGAGAGGCCATTATACACTACACCAGAGGTGTGCAAGAACCGTTTGAAACCGAAAAAACGTCAAATAAAGCTTGTTCGTCAATGGTCAAAACGCTACCTGAGCAAACTTATTTTGACGTTTATTCAGTTTCTACGGTTCTTACACACCTCTGCACTACACATTCTGCTTGTAATCTAAATTAATTCTCTTAGAAAATGTAAAATTTTAAGATACTTTAATATAAATGCTTTACTTTTTATTTATCAGTAGCGCAAAGAACTAATGAAGCCTCTTAATAATGCACCAATTTTACATATTAAGGTCACTACCATTGTTATAGAAGTTCTACCATAGAATGATAATGCTCTGTTCATCTTTTCAGATATAATTTTCTCTGTTTGTTTATTTTCGACTGTCTAAAAACATAAGAAAAACATTTTTTTTTTTTTTCAATCAAATACTAAAAAGTTATGTACACTAGCTACCCTATGGCTAACGTAGGTTTCATCGACCATACGCAGCTCTTGAATTTGGTTTTTGGTTTTTTAATTACTAAGAACTTACTTCTTCAATTAGGTGTTTTTTAATATAGGTAAATTGAAGAAAATTGTAAGTTCTACACTAAAAATAAAAATTAATAGCTTTGTTAATACAAAAAAAAAAACGCAAAAAAAGGTCTGAAAGTGTTGCAAAATCCAAATGTAAAGAAAGGTGTAATAGTAATTATTTAAAATAGAAAAATAATTGTGATTCCCGTTTCTAGAAACATGCACTTTTTTGCAATTGTTTCTAAGGTCTCTATCTCTAACATTGTGGAAAGTATAATTCTAGGATTCTAGCATATTATGTGTGATTAAAATATGCTTCTGTGATTCTAGCCATGTTTCTTGGATAATTTTCCGCGTTTCTTGAAACATCTGTCTCCCAAATGGTTTGAAGGGTTTTAATTTTTTCTATGAATTGCCCCTCAATTAAAATTACTTTTCAGAATTTTTCTTTGCCCAAAGCGCTAATCAATTTTTTGCTGCAAAAATAAATAAAATAAAAGTATTATATTAACAAAACTTTAAAAATTTAAAACTTTTGAAAATTTTCAAGAATACTGAAACATGATATTTTTCTCAGTGTATTTCGAATTCGAATTTAGTTTCCGGAAAGGGGAAATTGAATCGAAATAGTGAAGTGAACAAGAGGTTATGTTATCATTGTTTTGATTTTGTGTCTGCGCCAAAAATGAACATTTTTGCGAAAAATAGGAGCTATACACCCAATTACTATAGTTTATTGGACATCCTAGCCACTGAGGAGAAAGTGCCTTATCAAAAAACACAAGTGCTCACAAATCTCGAGAGGAGAACACATGTAACATTGACCAGTGAAAATGGTAAACAAAACGCGGCGTCCCAGGAAGTTACAAAAAATAATAAAATTCATAAATAAAAATCCTTTCAGGTGATTTAAGTGTAGCTCCCTTCGATGTGTCCCTCTCTGGAGTAGCGTCAGGATCAGCAGAAGACAGTACAGCGACAGAAGGTCAAGGTGAAGGGGAGCAGGAGTTACCTTTCTGGATGCTCAATGATGCTGAAGATCTGCACAACTATTATGTGAAAATAAATGTGCCTGAGGTCTATCGTTCGTTAAATAAGTCAATTTGCGAAGCTGGAGCCAATTCAGTCGATCTGGGGAAATTATGCAAGTATTTTTATGAATTTGGTCTGCACGCGTCGAAGTTCGATGACCACAATATCATTGGGAATATGCTGCTCAATACCCTTCGCCAGAGACTCCCACACATCAGTGATCTGTGCAATTGTGTGGACGTGAAGAACAACAGGGATAATCATTTTGATTCCTCCGAAGAGAAATTGTACAATACAGGCTGTGAGACATTTTCAATGGTAATTCTTTCAAAAAAAAAATCGAAGGGATGTTTCTGAAGCTTCCGGATCTCTTTTCAGTTCCACAATTGGCTGACAAAGGACGTGGGAGAAGCACGGTTAAGGAATAACAAGAGGAAACGATCCCTAATGGAAGCTGACGATATTCTGAAATTGTGAACGAAAAAGAACATTTTAATAAAATGATAAAGAATTATCCCAGGAGTTTCAATTCCTTGAGATTTTTTTTCAGGAGAATTTAATAACAACTTCGTGCTGTTCTTTGCAGATCTTGCAGAACAACAGGAAAGTGAAACCGATGAGAATTCCAACGTAGAGGACTTCGAAGTGGCTCTCAGCAAGAGTGACAGTAATTTCAGTGATGCAACTGAGGCCAGCAGTTCAGAAGCTGATTTTCCGTCCAGCAATGGCTCAAATGACGACTGCGACGAAGGCAGAGACGAAGACATTGAGAATCTTCCGGGAAATAGCTACAGCGACAGTACAACGCACTCCTACTCCAGTCTTTTGCTCGAGGATGAAGATGACCTGATGCAGTCATTTATCAAGAAGGAATCTCTGGATATTTGTAATGGAAATGGTTGAAGAAGCTCCCTTCATCCCAAGAAACTGCCCAAAAATACTGAGAATTTTTAATCTTTTTCAGGAATCTCATGCAGCGATTCTGAGTCCCCAACTGATCCCGTGACGCAGAAAACTGTGGGAATCTTCAAATCTACCTGTAACACATAAATGTCCCTGGATGATCATATCTTGCAGTTCACACCACAAAAAAAAAGAAATTTTTGAAGATAACTGAATGGTCCAACATTTTGATATGTTCCCCAGCAAATTTTTAAGTAAAACCACAGATATTTTAAAAAGAAAGATAAACTTGCGTCTGGAGACACGAGAAAGATATTCTTTATGTATAAATTGTAAAAAAATACATTTTCATTTTCTATCAATTAAATAAAATCAAGTGTTTCTTTTTATATCGTCTTCTGCTCATTTATTACGTCTTGAGTCTTCTTGAAGACTTTTTAAATTGGATGTTATAATAAAGATAATCAGATTTTTCTTCAATATTTTATGTTAGCTTTAAAATAAGTTTAAAAATTTGCGGGAAAAAAACGTTTACTTAAACTTTTTTTTTGAATTACCCATTTAATTCCGAGGGGTCAATAACTGTACTAGCCGTAGTTCATTATATGTCGATCTGCCGATTTTTAGCGAAAATCGTGTCGTACTGACAATCTTGACAAAAATCGTGCCGATCATGCGATTTTTTTTAACGCCAAATCGATTTCAATTTGCCTCTCGCAGTGAAAAAAATTATGGTATTGAGGAACAAATTATTTTAATGATCCAATCGGAGTATTGAATAAGACTAATATATTTAGAAGACAATCGAATTTTATGAATGTAATGTGAATTTAATCTTGAACTGCTAAATAACGCAACAATTAAATTGTTCAACCGACCGCAGATTAAGACAAGGAAAGTTTGTAGATTTTACTATGGTGAGGCACAGCAAAGAAAAGAGTTTGGTTTCTGAGTTTTCAAGGAGTTCGGTTTCTCTGATGGCAAGAAAAATAAATCAGTGGAAAGGCTTCTTGTTCGGATGAGAATTGAAAGCGATCAAGAACGTAACTTGGACCTACGAGTTTAGATATTTGTGGCTCATGAACGATTGAAAGAGGTTCCCGGCCAGTAAAACGTGGCTCATTTAGTGATATCAAGCGCACGAAATACGAATTCCAAACATTAATTGGGAACGAAACACTTAGGTCATAAAAGAATCTTAGAATCGAAATATATTTTGTTTTAGAAAATCTGCAACAAGTTTTTTCAATAAAATTATTTATAATTAAAATAGTACTGAGGCTTGACGTTTTACAATAAGATAACCATTATTTATTGAAAGACCAAAGTTTTAAGGGACTTGAACAATGAATAAATAAGTAAAAAATATATTGAAATTTTGATTCATTTTCTTTACAGACAATATAAATTCTTGACAAATTTATTTTCCTGAATTTATACATTTATTTATAGTGATTTCTAACATAATTTAGATTTGCTGAATACGAATACATTCCAGATTTTCGGATTCATCGAAGTATTATCTTTTCAAAAATTGTGAAATAGAAATGAACAAAATCTATCTCTAGACTAGAGTAAGTAAGTCACATTTATTTATCCGAACCACTTGTCTCCACAGTTCATCTTTTCTGCCCAAGGCTAACCACAAACTTTTTTTTTATGAAAAATTGTTTGCGACAAAAATTCTCTAAAATTCCCTAAAAAAAGAGAATTCTCTAAAAAAATAAGTTTACTAGATGTTCTTTTCATTTCGTAACAAAACAAATGAAAAGACTAGAAATTACGCTTTGTGCTCATATTTTCCCGGGTATTTTTAAGAATTTACCAACTCTGATTAATAAATATCGTTCGTAATCACACATACAAACACATTCGAGACACACTACAAACGAGGCTTAGCATTCACTGGTATTCACAAAACATAGTTTTTATATGTGTTTTTATGCAGATTATTTTTATTACAATGTACATTTACTCTATTTAAAATGAAACTAGGTGTAAATTTATATCTCAGTTCACATGCAATAACTATTGTGAATTATGTACAATTATTTGTGATGTTTAAGCTATCTCGCCACTTAAGCCAATTTAGGCGATTCTAGGGAATAATTCTTGTGGTTATACGTGAACTATGAAGTAAATTTACAAATAGTTTCATTTTCAAAGGAGTAGAAAAGTTAATAGAAATATCTGCATTAAAATCCACGGAAGTTATGTTTTGTGAGTGCCAGTGAATGCTAAGCATCGTTTCGTTTGTAGTGTGTCAACTTGGCTATGAACGAGTTTATGCCCTCTAGACCTAGACACTTACAACTTAAGCCGAGAGACGATTTAGTGGAAAATGATGAAAATGAATTCTAACCATTATTTCGAATATAATTACGCTAAGCCGTCTCTAGGCTAAAGGCCTCAACAGAGCTGAGGATTAGCCGAGAGACGGCTTAGCGTACTTTCTTATATTCGAAATAATGTTTAAACTACATTTGACCAATTTTCCACTAAGTCATCTCTGGCCTTTAGTCGTAACGTAATACGGCCTTCAGACCTAAGACTTAGCCGTCTGGCTTAACTCCTCTAGTTCCTAATCAGGTACGATTTTTTAGAAAAATGCTGTTTAAGATTGGGTTTTAAGGGCAAATGATTCATTAGATTTTGAAAAATCAATAAAATTGTTTATTAGGGTAGAGTCAGTACTTTTTCGCCAGTAAGCACTTTTTCGCCACCTACAAATAAAATCACTTTTTCAGGGAATTATGAGCTCATGGAACTACGAAATGACTATTACTTCGTAACCTCTAGTCCAACGGATCAGAAAACCATAACTGGTGCTCCATCGACTAGATTATTTGCAAGTTAATTGAAGAAATTGTCGACAAGGTGAACAGTCACCAAAATAATATGGAGTTCTTAATAAACTTGTCAACGCTCAGACAAATTGTCTTGCAATATTTTATGTTTTTGCAGTACAGTAATTGATATTTTTTCACTGAAAGTCACTTTGTTATTAACTAAGCTTCGCTCTAATATCATTATTTAATAATGTTTCCCAAAAAAATTAAGAAATACGGATGTGGTGAAATAGGGCTTACTTTTTTCGGTTGTGTAAGTACTTTTCGCCACTCATTTTTCCAAGCATTTTACAAGTGGCGCACCTCGCGGAATTTAGTTGAAACAGACGTAATTGTCAATTGATTTTTATCGCAAACAAAAAATGTGCAAAAAATCATTCGAAATACTCTAATAATTGTCTAATATAGGTGTTAAATAAGAAAAGTACTGTGCAATGTACTTTTGCGGGTTTTCGAAAGCTGCTATTTCTTAAAAATCAATTAAAAACAAATGGCGAAAAAGTGCTTACACAGTGGCGAGAAAGTGTTTACAAGGTGGCGAAAAGTACTGAAACATGCATTGTTGCAGGAAATGTATTTTTTCAACTAGATGCCCAAAAATTCCCAGAAAGTCTCCTGGTTCATTAGAGAGACAATGCTTCACAGCACTTGTACAGAAAATTTCTTTTTATTTCGACAAAAATTGTAAGAATTACAAGGGTACAAAACCTTAAGGTGGCGAAAAGGGCTTACTCTACCCTATTTAGATTTTTGAGACCTTCGGGGACTGGGCTAAACCTTCAGTCTGAAGCCGGCATAAGTGTGTCCAGCACATAATGCCCTAGACACACTTACGACTTAAGCCGAGAGACGACTTAGTGGAAAATTATGGAAATGTTGTTTAATAATTATTTCGATTATAATTACGTTAAGCCGTCTCTCGGCTAATCCTCAGGTCTGTCGAGGCCCTAATGTTCTTTTTACATTGTATCATTTACAGTCATTATTTAGTTGAATAAAATAAAAAAAAATATTAGATAATCGAGAAAATTATATTTGCTTATGATCCTTATGATTATTGGACCAAACCAGTTTCATCCCCGAACAGAATTTTTATAAAGATTTTTTTGCAACTTTATTGTGAGCAATGCAAATTTTTGAGACAACCCCCTGGCAATCTGAGCCGTTTGATTTTCAAATATCACGTGATTTGACAACTTTTCGACTTTCGAACAAAATGTCGAAATGTCGATCAACCTCCGGAAATCGAAATCCATCGGGCAACACTTGAAAAATTTCACCATTTGTGCATTTTGTGTGATCTGTGAAAAAGTGAGAAAAATCCAGGAAAAAACAGTTCAAAGAACTCTAAAAACAGTTGTAAACCAATGCAAAAGTGTTCTGTGTGTCTGAAGTAAGTAAGTCGACCCGAAAACAGCCAGGTTGAACACATTAAATTGCCTTTCTTTTTCCACTTCGCAACTGCGATACTGCGTGAAAATTTGGTAATAAAAAAAAATGGAGCGTCGTCGTGGAACAAAGTATGCCACAATTTGCTTGGATAATTCATCCAGCAATGATAGCACTTACGATTCCCAGCAAGAAACAGAATCCAATTGTGGAGACAGCGATGAGGAGTACGCTCCGAGTGTGAGGGGGCGTAAGGTGTCGGGTAAACGTTTAGCCACATCGTCGGGGAAAGAAAATGGCGTTCAGAGGGGTGTTCGGAGGGAATCTGTGGGCAAGGTTAATCGTTTGCCGACGCGACGACCGGATCCAAATGTGTTTAATAGGAATGCATTGATGGCACGGGAGAATAGGAGGAAGAAGAAGGAGTTGATGGAGCAATTGGAGCGGGAAGTGATGGAATTGAGGGAAAAATCGAAGAAATTGCACAAGAGTCTGTTCAAGCAGAGTGTGACAATTAAGAATCTGCGGCAGGAGAATAAGTATCTACAGAGTGTTATTGGGAATCAGACCGAAATTGTTAAGCTACTGAAGACACTCAATTCCACACGATTGCCCATCTCTTCGTCCCTGGAGAAGCAGCAGGAGATTGAATGTGTTCCCAGGAGGGGTTTTCCATCGCCGGACAGCAGTACGCCAGTGATTGAAAGTGTTTTCAAGGAGGAACTTGAGGATGGTAGGAGGAAGAATGATCCCTTCCTCTGCGAATCCCTTATTACACGGGATCCCTTTCTCTTCACAGATAGCGGTGATGATTGCCTCAATATGCAACTGTCACCCTGCAGTAACCTTGAGGAGTGGGATGAGATGTATCCATTGGGCTTCGACAAGATCTCAGATCTGCAGCCGGAATTATCAGACAGCGCAAACAGAGTCAGTATCAATTCAGAACATAATTACTTCAATCAGCAAGTTGATCACAAAAATGCTGGTGTAGACTTAGGACCAGCTGGAGTGTGTCTGCATGTGGCCAGCGGGAAGGTCTCCCTGGAATTCTGTGCATCCTGCCATCTCAATGCTGCAAGCACTTGGATGCTGGAGGACTAAGCATTCACATCAATTGTAACCAATGTCTGTATCATTTCTCTATAACAACCTACTTTTTAAGCTCAACTAATTATCTTTGAAAAAAAAACAAAACACAAGAAATGAAAAAAATATTCACATGCTATGAAAATTTCAAGAGATAATGAATTTACCAATAATT
Source organism: Phlebotomus papatasi (assembly GCF_024763615.1). Lineage (NCBI taxonomy): Eukaryota > Metazoa > Arthropoda > Insecta > Diptera > Psychodidae > Phlebotomus > Phlebotomus papatasi. The sequence continues at coordinate 95,658,623 of NC_077222.1, read as the reverse complement.
AATGGATTCTTAGAGATCAAACTTAGAATTAACGAAGCAGATCTTTTGTATTATTTTGTAGAATTTTTCTTATTAGTGATTGAATTCTTTCCCCCTGATTTTTAATTAATAGCAAAAAAGAAATTCCCAAAAAAACCTAAAGATAAAATATGTTCAAGAGGAGTCCAATAGAATTTAATATGTTATCTCATTTTTTTCAAGAATTTGTTTACAAAATTTCGGAATTACTTTACTGTAACTTTTTTAATGTTGTTATTTTTTGCAGGGAGGCAGTATTTGATGTCCTGAGTAAGTGCAGCCCATTATTTTATTTTACATTACGTCCCCTTCAAAAGCTATGGTCAACCAAAATTCATATTTTTTAATCTTTTATTGATTCCTTATTACAGAAGAATGCTCAAAACCGAGATAATTCGTCGGTTGCCTCAGCAACTGTGCTAACTGCATTTGCTTTGTGTCAGCATTCGTTGTAAGCAACGCATCGCTGCGCGGCGTTTGCAATGAATGCAGACACAAAGCAAATGCAGTTAGCACAGTTGCTGAGGCAACCGACGAATTCGTCTATTTGCGAAAAAGTCCTTTCCGGAATTTTTTTCCGGTTTTTAGTTTTTAAAAAATATGTTAATGGCTTTGTCACATCTTTTAGTTTAGGAAAATTTCATGAAGTCGAAATTCGAATCCCTGTCTTTATATCGAATCCCTGTCTGTATATGTCCGTCCCATTCTTTCGTATTCGATTGAGCTAAATTGAATTCGTTGTGACGTTTCAAAGAAGAAGAGTCGAAAAGAATAAGATAGACATATACAAAGCGTGTGAGAAAGACAGAGATTCGAATTTCGACTTTATGAAATTTTCCTGATCTAAAAGGTTTGGCGGGACCAGAAGGAAAAATTTATTTAGAGATTAATCCGAAACTCAATTCTACGATTTCTTGATTAAAACCAGAGATTTAGCTCTCATACGACACATAATTCTCTCTTAATCCGAGATACTGTCGCTTTTAAATAGAAATTATAAGGTTCACAACAGGGGCATGACGTTTCCTATGTTTCCCATATGTTTCTAGCGTGCCGAAAAAACTTTTGAGTTTGTTAGCTATTTTCTGTCGTTCTATAATGAATTATCAAAAACTACAAATACAAAATACAAGCCAACTTAATAGTGAATAGGCAACGGAAAACCCTAAATTGGCAACCTACGTAGTTTTGGAGATATCTCGTGAAATGTTTACGAAAACAGGAACATATTTACACCGAAACCGATCGCCTTTTTCAAAGCTAATGTCACCTCCCTGGTTCACAAAATGTAATATAGGAACCAGCCAAAATATTTCATTTAAAATTTGACTTGAAAATGGTTTTCAGTTACTGAAAAGCATTTTTTTCTTAAATGAAAATTAAGCCACGCCCCCCTGCAAAATTGAATTTTATACGGGCTTCAGACCTAAGGCTTAGCCATACAGCTTAACTTCTCTAATATCTTATCAGTCAAGATTTTTTGGAAAATTTTGACTTAGACTTGGATGATTATTAAGGGCAAATGACCAAAAATTGACAAATTTTGTCCCAGTCTCCTTATAAAAGTGATAATAAAAAATCTCAGCTAAAATATAAAATCTAATAAATATAACAGTCAAGATTTTGACTGCTTACGTCTAAATTAAACTTGAAAATGTGTTCTTTTCACTAAAAATCAATTATTCTTAAAGGAAAATTAAGCCACGCCCCTTGTAAAATTTCACTACTTTTCCTGACAGACTTGTACTCTTGAGTTGCAAACATTGAAGTTAGCGCAAAACTATTCATAACAAAAGAATTCTCTACTAAAATTTCATACAACGGTTTGCGCGGTTTTCTATCAATCAATGTTAGTCCAAACATTTTTAAATGAGGTCTTGTTGCAGTAATTTTGACTATTTCTCGGGATGGAAGTAGAAGTTATGTGTTTTTTTTTTATATTGAAAGACAAGAAGTGGGCGTGGTTTCGTGACGTTGCTCAGTTATACAAGATAATGACACGGATTTCTGAAAAGTTTAGCTAAAACAGCTGATACACTAATCATTCGTACTTAAGCTGATAAAATTTTACAGAGATTACAATAAACCTACTTTGCAGAGATTCACCTATTAGGTATGATTCTTACATAATCATACTTATTTTCTTTTATTTTGGCACAAAAAAATGGAAATTTGGAATTTACTTACTGTTTCAGATGTAAAAAAAAATAGAAGCTGTTCCTCTGAGGTTACTCTTTTCTTTTTCATCCATCTGAAAAAGTGAGGAAATCTGACATGCTCCAAATTATCCCATTTTACCCTAGGGAAAATATGCAAAATCAAAAATTTACACTACGTCACACGTCACAGGCCGCCGCTGTCTGAAATACTTATTTATGGCGATATAGTCTTGTCGTTTTAACGATTATTTTCCACAAGCACGCGGCAAGTTGGCTTTTTATATGGAGCTAATTGAAGCCAATTTCCTAAATTGATCTCGGACTCAGCTCACATTGTTCCAAGGAAAAAATGTATTTAAATAAAACTTTAGTATATTTATCCCTCAACGCGATAAGGGATCTTATAATACGAAAAAACTTCTCAATTTTTAGATATTTAGCGTAACGGTCACGAGTGAAAAAAAATCCCTTATAAATTTTAATCGAAGTATGAGAAAATGGCTTCAAATTTCAGACAACTTGCCAGGAACTAGGTTTTCCACCTTCCAAAAACCCCAGTGACCAATTTTAACCTTTATGAATCAGACGATTTCCACAAAAAAAAAACACTTAGTGGCCCTCTGTCTGATAGTTACCAGTTCTAGAAGTCAAACAATTAGAGATAGAGACTTGGACTTTTCGAGTAACCTATTACATGAATGAATCTTCGTATCATAAACACAACCTTCATTATTACTCAAATTGTCCACAAATACAGTGGCGGTCAAAATAATAGAATCACTTTGCAAAGCTTACATATTTTAACTTTTGTATTTTTTCTCAATTTGTTCATATAATTCTGCAGTAGAAATCTTCAAATTAATAGAATCGATTAAACGATTCATTTTCCAATTAGAAATGTTGCTAAACAACTATCTTCATCCAATTAGTTACGCATTTTGTGCATTAATTTCAAAAAAGAATTGCAAAGTTGAGCATTACGCAAATCTCGGACGCTTTTTTTATCCTTCTTTTTATGTCACTGGTCTTCTAGGGGAGTGTCCTATTAACTGGGATTCTTTACAATTTCTGCTTCTGTGGTCCAGGGTGCAATCTAATCCCGTCAGATCGGACCCAAACTTTATAGTAACCTTCCAACTTCTAATTCAAATTCTGTGTCCTATTTTATGGACGCCATAGCTTCTGAAGGGGGCGTAGCCAAAATTTTTATGGGCGGAACTTACTTAGGATGTCAAATACTGCCTCCATCCAACAAAAAGAAGTTACAGTAGAGGAATTCCGAAAATTCCTCTGATAAATGTGACTTCCAAAGTACCTCCTTATTACTGAATTGTGTGTCTCCGTTGCAGGACGTCTTAATGGATTGCTGCTGCATTGGCAGAAGCCCCACACAAAATGAGGCATTTATGAACCGCGAATAATTGCTGAGGTGGGACTTTTAAAAGTCAAAATGAATGATTCTCAGCACTTTTCACAAGTTCAATGATTTACCATTTTATCAAAAGGAAGGGACGAAAGTCTCTCGCCAAATCTTGTGAAAAGACACTGAAAGTCATTCATTTGGTCTAAAAACAAAAAAAAAAAGATTTTCCTCAAAAAAAAATCGTTGGATGTTTATGTCTGCAAAAACTGCTAATGCGAATTTATGATTCCAGCAAAAAGTGCACTCATTGAGCAGCCGACGTACGAGTTGATGGCAACTCCACAACTCTTGTACAGTCGCAAGGGACGAAAGAGAGAGAGAGGAAGAGAAGAGACTTCTTCAGTGGTTGTGTTGTGTGTAAAAAAAATGTATCGTTCCGAAAGGGTGCAAAAGAAAATCAGTTTTTTTGAGGCAAATTGTGCAGTTTTATGTACAATTTGTCAAATATGTGAACATGCTATTCTCATCTTTTTCACATAGTTCTTTCAGCACAGGCAATAAAAGACCCCCAAATGTGGATGAGTCTCTCGAGAGCATGGGCGAAAGGTGTTCTTTTGCTTTGGAAGTCACACAAAAATCAAAGCATCTAAAGAAAAAAAAATCAAATGGTAGGTGTTTGCATTTCCATCATTTTAAATTCTATTGACCAAATGACTCCAATTTTTTTTTTTAATAATTACTTTCTTATTGGAAAAAACCATGGAAAGAATTTGTCGATTTTTAGGGGTTTTTTGTGACAAAGAATTGTCACAATTTAGTGTTATGGATTACAAAAAAATAAAATATTTTGTAATATTTAAGGATTAATAAATTATTCACAACAAAATAGAGGTGAAAAGCATTTTTTTACTCTGTGTATATGATTTTTATTCTTTTTTCTACAAATTTATTTACATCTGACAATGAGGGGAGAACATACACAATGAGGATTGATTGAAAATTATGTGTAATTATACTTAAAATGGTAAAATTATCTTTAAAGTGAACACTGAATATTAGATAATGGTGATACAGTGAGTGGCAAAAGTATAGAGACTGTTAAATTAATTTCTTGTTTGAGGTAAGTTGATACAGCATTGATTTGTTAATAATTAAAATGTGTTTTTTTTCTAAATTTGAATAAAAATGTTAGTGATTTTTTATTATTTTAAGAATTCTGAGAATATAATTAATATTTGCAAGATTGACACTAATGCCTAGCGCACAATAACTTTTGTTTTGTAAACATGTTTTTAATATTTCAGTGAGAGTGAATGAACCCTAGATCTAGTGATCTCACTCGCTCTTATAGGAAATTTTGAAAACATATTTACAAACAAATGTTATTGTGCGCTGGACATAACTCCTTAATTCTGAGATAAGTCTTGAAGAGTTAAGTCAGTCTTTAATGACGAGTGGGTTAAAATTCGAGGATCAAAACAAAAATAATTTATTACATTTTTGAAGTAAAACATAACTAGATGGCTGTATGTAATTTTTTGGAATCACCGGTGGCCCAAGCGTTCTTAAGGAGTTGCGTGGATCAAAAAAGAAAATAAATTTAAAAAAAAATACTCCCTCTGTTCCGAAAAAATCGTACGTTTGCTAGTATATTTTGTATGAAAAAATGTACTACTTTTTTCAGAACAGAGGAAGTAACATTTTTTTTCTTTTTTTAACATAATACAAAATTAATTTACTTGAAGGTCTGAAGCACATAAAAGTACAACAAACTATATTTTCTGAAATGTTCATTAAAAAAATTAAAAATTCAGCTTTTGGGACTTGATTTTTGGAAACCTTTTTTGAAAAAAACATACTTTACGTCAAACTTAAAGGACTGATTAATATTCCCCGAAACATCTTTATGAACTACAGTGCCCGCTCTCTAATCCGGATCGGCGTAATCCGGATGAGTTATCGACGGTTACATTTAAAATAATTTTTAGGTCATGTGTGCATGTATGTTCAGCAGAGAAAATGAATTATCCAGTGATGTTTTTGTTTAATAAATGAAGTATAATAGCATAGAATTCTCTAATTAGGGGAAAGGCTCATAATTTTGTCCAGTTTCTTATTTTGGACACTTTGAAGATAAAATTGGTCACTAAAAATAAATTGATTAAAATGATGGATTTTTATTCCAATATTTGATGAATAATGCATTCTATCTAAATATTTGTTCTTTTTGGAAGATTTTAACACTAAATACGTTAAATTTTGAATATCATTTGAGTTGAAATTGCTTTGTTGAAAATTCAGTGTGAGCAATTGCTTACGAGAAATATGACAGAACTTCGTGTTTACTTCACTCTTATTTAGCTGTGGTGAAGTAGGGGAAAGTGGCCTGCCTTTAAATGCGGCAGCCTTTGAATGCTTTAATTTTTCTCTTATTTCCCAAAGCTGAAATTCCATTTTGTTAATCAAAGTTAATAGAAAATATTTATTAGTATTAACTATATATAGCTCACAAAATAGAATTTTTGCTTGGAGAAATAAGAGAAAAGTTGAAACATTCAAAGGCAGACCACCTTCCCCTACTAACAATGTTTCTTCGCTTTTCTTGAGTGATATTATTAAATTTTCATTGAATATTGTGTTGATTTGTACATTTGACCTGAAGTGAGATTTGCCTTGTGAATTAGATTTTTCGTGCGAAAAATGAGAAATTTTTTAAGACATTTACCAGTGAGGTGATGATTCTTATTTTGGACAGGTGTTTTTCTCACGAAATTTCGTGAAGTTTTAGCTTTTGTGATGATTAGGTTGGATAAATGCCTGGAGAAACAAAGGAGCATCATGTCTACGAAAGAGATGTAGCGAGAAATGCCTTGAAAGGGTCCCGAAAAGGCCAGGGAATGAGCGAATCCGCACGTACTTGGAGTACCGAAGTCAACTCACTTTAATGAATGATATGGAAAGTTTCCGGGCTTTTTGTGACATTCTACGTTTCCCTTACATGAACAGGCAGAGGACTTGGTAAGATTGGTTCATAAAATGAAGAACAATGGGCATCCTATTGAGGCGGATTAGCTGTCCAAATTTACAGCCAAGTTGTCCAAAATAAGAGACAAATTCACCTCTACATATCAATTCATTTTTAAACGTATTAAGACTAACTTTAGTAAAAACAAAGACGATAAATAGCTTGACAAGTTTCTAAACAACCCATCTGAAAAGAGAGTAACAAAAAATGTCAATTAGTATTGAAAATATCGCACTTCAAACTTGGAACATCGATGCTTATAAGCAAACTGGACCAAATTATGAGCCCTTACCCTATGTTTTTTTAATCTTCTTTCAAACTTTTATACTAATTCTACAAAAAAAATCTTGTATTATATTTCCGAGACGTTGAATAAATTCAAAAAATCCATCCGGATGAAAAAGCGGAGATCTGTCATATTGTCTTCCAATCATCCGGGACTAATGTATATAAGTAGGGTTCCCAATACGGGATCCCGAAATCCTGGGATTTCGACACTTTGGGATCGGAATAAATCTCACGACTAAAACGGGACTCTAGGATCGCTAGGTTTTTGGGATTTCGGGATCCTGGGATTGTCAGGATCCCAGGACTTTCTGGGTTCCGAAATTACGGAGTCCCGGGATTTTCCGGTTCCACGGATCTTTTTTCTTTTCGAGATCCCGGGATATTTAATTGTCCTGGACAATTCAAAATTCTTGCTTTTCGTCTCAAATAAAACTTTTCTAACGAAAAAAATTAAGTGTTCAGCTCGTTTTTTAAACAGAATTTGAAATTTTTTAACCTTAGTCATATCACGCTCTCTGATTGGCTAGAGTTTGAAAGTATTGCAATCTTTAGCCAATCAGAGAGCAAGATGGCATTGAAATGTTTTAAGTGATTAAATGTTTGTTATTTTTTCTCTTAATAACTTTCCTGCAAGAAGAAATATTACCACTGTCCCTACACTTTTGCCACCCTCTGTAATGAGTCTTAACAGCATGAAAATGATCATTGAGGTGAAATAAAATGGTATATTTATTAACAAAATTCCTGATATGTTACTTGGAAGTTGTATGAATCAAAACAAATTTTTATGAAGAATAATGTCCATCTAGCACCATTCAAATCTCCGCAGGAACGGAGCATTATTTCAGTTCGTTCAGTTCTCAATCCTAAACTACTTTCTTAACCACATTCTTCTTGGGAATATTGACAATCTGGGAAGGAGTAGGAAGTTATCTTTTCTATATACTTATCTTATTGGTGAACTCTACAACAATCTTGGGGTTTTTTTTTTACTATTGAATTTCTCATGTAAATATTCCTCAAAATCTTGGAATTGTACATTTTTTTCTTCGTGGGATTTGTGTTCAGCGGATTTAGAAGGAATTATTTCTTTTTTTTCTTTTGTGGCAGTGAAATTCCCATCCTCATTACTCCTTTAATTTTTTTCTTAAATCTTTTTTTCCCATTAAAATAAAAAAGTCAAACTCTGCAATTTTTTATACTTGCCGTTAATTTATGTGAATAACTTCTTTTTTGTCTTAATTTCATTTATTTACAATATATCAATCTTTTTTTTGTTTTTCGGTTTATGTTTCTTTTTTTTCCACCTTTTTTTGGCACATGACAAAAATCTCGGAGAAATAAAAATAGTTTCAATATCTTAACATTTTTTCCAAAAATATTTTCTGCATTGTATGTAGAGATACAATAAAAACCTTATAATTTCTAAAATATTATCTTAAATTAAAATATATTTATTTTTTATCCATTTTTTTTATCCTTGTTAATTCGTTATTAATTAATTATACTTTCGATTTGCATTAACAATCTTCCAATTCCAATTGAACTTTTTAAGATTTCGAAGGACACTTTGTGTCCCCTTTTTCATCTTTCAATGTCAATTGAAACTTCTAGGAAGATATTGATGTGTCTATTTTTTATAATTTATGTGTGAAAAATTAAAAAAAAAGTTCTTAAAATACTGCCTTATTTTCTTAATTGGCCAAGAGGTTAGTGAGGAATTTTAGGTTATGTTGGACATAACCTCAAAAAGTCTGAAAGGATATTTTCCGTCTAGGCACTGCTGTTATTTTTATTTTAGCCTGTAAGACGTGACAGAGAAGAAAAATTATGAGGGAATCACACCTAATTCTAGGGGCAAAAGTTATCAACTGTTTGAGGTTAGAGCTAGGTTCTTTTTTTAGATTCTTTTTTATTGGTTAGAATTATCCAAATTTACTCAAACTCCTTGACAAATTTAAAAAAAAATTATGATAAAAATTGCATTTAGTTGACCCTTCCTTCAGAATGATCTCCTTAAGACTGACTTTTGAGGTTAGGCCTATCATAACCTCAAATTTCAAATAAACATCTTAACCAAAAAAAGAGAACAAGGCCCATTGAGATATTAACAACATCTCTCACGAAAATTAAACACTTTATACGTCTTCTAACATTCTTTTTTTTCTTTTTTAAGTAGTCTTAAAATCTACCAACATTCACTTTGTGGGGTTAAAATATTATTATCCATAATTATTTTCCATTCTATCTAACTCTTAAAATTTTTTCACTTCTCCATGTGCTCTCTATTTTTTTTCACTTACCTTCCTAAATTCAACATTGTTTTTCTTTTTATTTCTTCTTCACGTGAAATTATTATTGATTTTTTTTATTTATAATTTCTCTTAAATGTTAAAAAGGGATGAAAAAGAAATTGTGAGTATTTCTCATTTACGATACCTTTTTCCATTCCCTCCTCTCCTTCCGACACATCCTTCCTCCGACGCTGGGGATGCACGCTGGAGATTGAGTCTCTGCGGCAAGAAATTTAATCCTTGTTCTCTTTAGTCTTTTCATACATTGTCCGCCGGATCGGTATTGCTCTCAATGAGCAATTGGGTTGTCTGATATCTCGTATGCTGAGACACGCGTTCCATCACGCACGAAGACGATAGCCTGGCTTCGGCATCGTGATCCCAACATTCTTCCATTGTATCGCACATTGCGCTCAGTCCCTTAAAAAAAGTAACCGAACCATCATCATCTTCATTCACCCTCTCAAACAAAGAAAAAAAAACAAATGAAGGAAAAACCCTTACAGGATGAGTTCTCCACTGATTATTAATCCGCGGTCGTAGCTTCTTCATGACAACATTGTCTTGCATTTCATCCAAATTCGGATGAGGTCCAAGCTGTGAATGTTAACTCATTTCAATAACAAACCCAAAAAACAAAAATTGCGAAAAAATCTTTACCTCAGACTCAAAGGGCAGGGTGTATTCGGGTACTGGACCACCGTGGGCTGAACATCGAGACACAAGCTCCCACAGAACCAGACCACATGCGTAAACATCGATGCGAAGGAAGGCATCGCGGGTGAAATTGATTGCACCCTCGAGCACTTCAGGAGCCATATATCGTCTTGTTCCAACTTGACCATGAGTATCTCCACATGGCTTCCCTACAAGCACCCAAGTTAACAAAAAAAAAAAACAATTTGATAAAGCCTGAGATAAGAGTGAATCACTTTGTCAGACTTGTAATTGTTACATTCTTCAAATAATCTCGAAAATACAAGTATTTTTGTTCTTTAATTTAGATTTTAATTGTTTCTATAGCTCGAAGCAGGAAAGCGTCTTCACATGAATTAAAAAAAAACCTTTATTTGTCCATTCGTCCTGCCACTTACAAGTTTAGAGGCTAAACGGTTAGAGATAAAAAACCTAGGGAATTCAAACAACCCTCCTTAAATCGACTCACGAGTCATAAGCATTCCCAAGTTTTCTTTTTAGAATCTCTTGAGAATCCGTTGATATTCTTTTTTAATTTTAAGATGAGTTTTAAAAGTCGACCAGACGAATATTTCGTCCATATACTAAAATAGTATTGAATAATCCCTTGTTAACATTTTTTCAATATCAAACTTTAAAAGATTCCACTACAGAGTGTATTTTCCGGTATTTCCCAACCGATTTCGGCAAGTAGGGGGAAGTGGGGCAATATTGAAAATGCATTTTTTGCATATTTCTAAAGGAATCTGGGCTTTAACACACTGCAATTTAGATAGACGAAACAATTATGTATCTAAATTAACTTATAGCTAGGTCCAGCGTCCTTTAGAAATATGCAAAAAAAAGGTTTTCTGAATTGCAAGATCAAGAGATTCAATTCTTTATTGTTTCAATCGACAAATAAACTACAGTAGACTCCTGCTAATTCGGCTCTTTTAAGATCGGACCACTTTTTAATTCGGGCGGCATCGGAAGTCAAAATCGATTTTTTTTGCCATTTTTTAAGTTTATTTTTATGATTATCAAATGAAGCAAATATCCTTAAATTTTCCATGGTTTTCCTTAGTTATGATGCGATTTTGCATTATTAAGAGCGTTTATTTACCATAAAGCTAGTGATAAGCTTAGATCAGCTTATTGTAGAAGAGATTCTTAACGTGAGCAAACTCGGATTGCATGCAAATTCGATTTGGAACAAAGATAAAAGATACAGCAATTTGTAATCAAATTTCTGAAAAATTGCAAACTATTTATTTAAACCAAAATATCTAGGATGTAAATGAACTGACAGAAAGATGATAGTGGAATATACAGTAGAGTTCCTCAAATTTCAACAATATTTTCGAAAACGTAACGGAATTTATGAGAAATGCACTCTCCCTAAATTAAGAAAAAATAACTTTAGAGAATAAGTCAATGTAATTTATTGTGAAATACATGGAATTTGTTGCGGAAGTTAATATAATACGATAATATTGAGAAAACACCAGAGAAAAATGAATCTAATTCAGACTCAACATAAAATTTTACATTTTGAATTCAACCGTCCGTCGCGTCGTTCAAATTTGAGGAACTCTACTGTAGACCAGAATCTCCTCTATAATTATGCCCCAAAACTTGATTTTTTCGGTTGTCCGGTAGCTGAGTTAAATTCAATTTATTTGTTTTGGAACACGATATTTGACCATGTGACGAACTACAGCAATATCAAAGAATGATTGAACTTTGTAAGAATTTTATTTTAAACCCTTATTTTTAATAATGTAGACGAGTAAAAGCGGTCATTGTAAGGGACAAATAATCCGTTCTAATATGTATAATAATTGGGAATGACCTGCTTATGCAACGACTGGTGTGGGCTCCAGACTGTTGCGAGCTTCCGCACTACGGCCTAACACTTTCACGGCTCACCGTTGATCCTACGAACTTTAAATGTTCTAAAAAGTTTTAGCGCTTTGCGAGACGTTTAATTTGTCCCCACATTCGTCTAAATCGGGGAATAGCGTTTTTGAGAAAAATTCTAAGTAAGAGCTAAATATTGTATTATTGATAAAATATTGATTTTCAAATTTTTGTAATGGCCTCTACACGCTAGAGAAATTTATGTTCATGTTGAAGCAAATGAAAATGCTTGTATAAGAAAAAACACTTCAATATGGACATAAATTTCTCTAGTTTGTAGAGGCCATAATGGAATATTTAGAACAAGATTTTGAAAAAGTTACGGCTTTCACGGCAAAATTTCCAAAAGTTTTTCCTCATAACTTTAACACTTTTTATGTGTAAAAATGTATCAACATTTTTTAATGTTAATTTTACACCTTTTTAGGGGTAAAATTAATATGAAAAAGGGTAACTTTAACCCCTAATACACCTAAAAAGCATAATTTTTACACCGATTTCGGATAAATTGCAGGGTAAAATATACACTTCCGGAATGTTATTTCAACTTTTTCGGATTTCTCTTATTGTTGAGAATACCATTTTTGTTGGACTCCGTGAATAAGCTTTGTAGAAAAGTTATTTAAACCCATATCGCTTCAATACTTAAATTATCAACTAAAATAGTGATTTAGGATTTTCATAAATTTAACAATTTGAGATTTCAATCTAATGAAGAAGGGTACTTAGTGACCCCGCCAGTGGAAACTAAGCCAAACTTCTTAAATAAAATAAATATTTCCATTTGCATTCAAATTAATTTTAAAAATGTCCAGAATTTTAGAATACTTTTCCACTAAATAAAATTCTTGCTAATTTCGATAATTAAAATAGCTTTTCTAGAAAATTGTACAAAGTCTAAAAGTTCTAAACAAGAAACAACAGACGCAAATGCTCAAACTCAAAAAATACTTAAATAATTGGACGAAAGTGAGTAAAAGAAAATAAGAAAAGTTTACATAACAGAACCCAGAGCTCGTTTGATGTTATCAGATTTCTAATCACAATTGACGTCATTAAATGGAAGAAATAAGGCAGATTACTCGTTCATGTTTTTTCTTCCACCGAGATTTACAAGTATATTCTGAATGTGACACAATACTGATAGGAGGAGACCCTAATAATGTGTGCCCTTCAGCATTGACTCCTCATAATCAACCTCTTTCACGAGATATATCGAGTATATTTTTCAGGCAAAGTGAGCAAAATAATTCTTTCGAAAATTAATCACGTGAGAAAGAAAAATTAGAGAAAAAAAAACTAACCTGGCTGGAAGATGAGAGCTAATCCAAAGTCTGCGATGCATGCTGTTAGATCTTGTTTGAGAAGAACATTCTTGCTCTTGAAGTCACGATGGGCAATTGCTGGTTTCAGTTGTTCTCCTTTTGTGGCTGGAATCTCTTCGTGTAAATGCATCAGTCCGCGGGCCATACTCTCAGCAATCTTGCACAATTCTGGCCAGGTAACCGTGTAGGCCTTCAGGTAGTCGCACAGGGAGCCACGGTTGTGGTAGACCGTGATGAGCCAATAGGAAGTTGGTGAACTGTCGATGTGCTTCTCGGCGCCAATGAACTCCAATATGTTTGGATGTCGCATTCGTGGGAGCTGTAAGAGTCCGGTAAACAAAGCTCAAATTATGTAAAAACGCCGAATCAGCGTGAAAAATGTTTGGATAAGTAAAATACAATTTCAGGAATTCGCTCAAAAATATCTTGAAACATGAAATTCAAAAGGGGTCTCAATTAAATCATTATGCTTAAGCTATTAAAACCTGTCAGCATTAACATTTAAAAAAAAGTGCTGATAATAGAAGATTCCAAAAGTAGAATAAATACTAAAAGTTTGTTACCTTTGTAGAAATATGATTCCGTCAAAACGTAAATACAATTTGAAGAAGATACTCGACAGGTAAATATAAAAGTGAACAACACTTGTATCTCATTTCAAAATTCGATAGTTTCTTTAATTCTTAAAAAATAACACTTCATAAAAGTAGAAGAGAGGAGATTAAGAGCAAACTTGAGGTAAATAGTCTCGTTCGATGAAGGTGATATAAATTTCAGGGGCAAATATTTCTAATTTTACTATGACAAATTTTGCATTTTTCAGACTGGAGGTTTAGCCTAGTTCCTGAAGGACTCAAAAATCTAAGGAACAATCATTTTTACTAATTTTTCAAAATCTTATGGATCATTTGCCCTTAATATCCAATTCTAAACAACAATTTCCTAAAAAATCGTGACTGATAAGGAATTAGAGGAGTTAAGCCAGATAGCTAAGCCTTAGGTCTGAAACCCGTATAAGGCTTATACGGGCTTCAGACCTGAGACTTATGCCAGTTTCAGACTGGAGGTTTAGCCCAATTCCTGAAGGTCTCAAAAATCTAAATAACAAGAAATTTTATTGATTTTTCAAAATCTAATGGATCATTTGCCCTTAATATCCAATTCTAAACAACAGTTTCCTAAAAAATCGTGCCTGATGAGGAATTAGAAGAGTTAAGCCAGATAGCTAAGCTTTAGGTCTGAAGCCCGTATTAGCCATATGGCTTAACTGCTCTAATTTTTCAACAATCAAGATTTTTTGGAAAAATCTCCCTTAGAATTTGATTATTAACCCATTCCTTACCATGGTATTATACATCATACGGAAATTGAGTGATTTTTGATGATTTATTTCTGGGCAATTTTTATCCGAATTGCTGTCGGGAATGGATTTTTAGTAACGTTAGTTATACAATTATTTGAGAAAAATTGTTCGGCAGAGATGAAAATACATTTTGTTATTATTTGTTTGCTTCGCGGAAGATCATGCAAAATTTTTGCTCAAAATGGCGGACGGAAAATACGACATCCCGTCGAATTTGTTAAAATTGGCCTTTTCCTCTTTTCTGATTTGAATTCTAGTTGCCAATTTGTTTTCTTGGATAGTTACTCTATATAAAGCAATAGAGTTTGTAATGAATTAATGCACAGAATTTAAATTCAGTGACCGTTAAGACGTGTGTTTGACAGAGGCTCCCCGCGCCTCCATATGAGATATAATTTTTTTTTTTCTTTTCTAAAAATTCATCTATACTAATCTGTAGGAAACTAATCCTAAAATATGAACATTCTATCTCAAATTTCTGGTACATTGACTGAATGAGTTAAGCACAAATGACCTATTAAATTCAGAAAAAATCAATAAAATTGGTTGCTATTTAAGATTTTGAGATCTTCGGGAACTGGGCCAAACCTCTAGTCTGAAGATCACTTTGGCCACATGGCTTAACTGCTCTAATTTCTTACTAATCACGATTTTTTGGAAAAATTTAACTTAGGATTGTATTGCTGAAGATGAAAGATCTATTAAGTTCTCGAAAAGCAATAAAATGACTCGCTATTTAAGATTTTAAGACCTTCGGCAACTTGGCTAAAGCTCTAGTCTGTAGACCGCTTTTACACTGAGAATAAAGTCTCATTTACAATGATAATATATATTTTTTAAGTAAGTTAAAGTTATTTTAGTATATGTTGCCGATTGCCTATGCTTGTGTAGGAAAAACTCTTCAATATGTGCATAAATTTCTCTAATGTGTAGAGGCCATTAGAGATTTCCTAGGCGGACATTTGTCCATATACGAAAATGCCGTTAAATTATTCCTAATAACTGTTTTTCAAGGTCAAATGTTTAAAAACCTCTAAAAAGCGCATTTTTCAATCAATTCTATCATATTTGGGCTCATTGGAAAGGTCTTGGAATTGATGACAAGCCTGAAGCGTTTTCAATCAATTATGAATGGTAATAAACCGATAACTAAATGTCATCCGAAACTCAATTATATTACTCCTCTGAGGTGTATTTTGGGCTATATTTTCAGTGATTTATAAATCGGTTCAAAATTGTTGAGAACCGGTAAACTGTAGAAAACTTCGCATCTTCGCAAAGCTTGGGGCGCTTTGCCATCCTTTTTTTAATGATGACTTTAGCTTTTCCAAAGATTCATCATAATCAAAGATTTCCAAAGAAAATTCATCATTTAGAATTTTTGAAAGTCAAAGTTCAACCATTTGGGGGACTCATTTTTAACCGATTTTCTTAAATTAGGATTTTTTGGAAAGGTTTTGATATTTCCATTCCGGCTGCATATAGGTCTTAACCGGGAATAAACCGGTTAAGTTCCAAGGGGTAAATCATTTCAGGGAATTCGAACAAATATGGTCAGGGACCCGATACATTCCATCCACCTGACCGAGGAAGTCATAAATTTTTTCAGGAATCCCATGAGAAACTTTGGGAGCCAGGGGGTCCGTGATGCAATTGGTAAGAGCGTTCGGCTCTTGGGCGGTGTGACCCCCGGCTCGACTGTCACAGTTGTGAATTCGAGTCCCGCCCCGTGCAAATGATTGAAGCGTCTGAATGGACATATTTCTCATACACAATGTAAACTCTATTGCTTTAGATAAAGTAACTACCCAAGAAAACAAATTGGCAACTAAAATTCAAATCAGGAAAAAGGATAGAGGCCAATTTTAACAAATTCGACGGGATGTCGTATTTTCCGTTCGCCATTTTGAGCTAAAATTTTGCATGGCTTTCCGCGAAGCAAGAAAACAATAGCAAAATGTATTTTCATCTCTGTCGGAATATTTTTCCCAAGTAATTGAAGAACTAAAGTTACTAAAAATCCATTCCCGACACCAACTCGGATAGCAATTGCCCAGGAATAAATCATCTAAAATCACTCAATTTGCGTATGATGTATAATACCATGGTAAGGAATGGGTTAATCACATCAATGTTTCTCTGCACTGCGTTTCTTAGAATCTTCAGCTCAAAATCCGGTCTAATTGCAAAAATCCGATGGAATATTTAAGCTATTTGATAAACCTATTAATAGATCTTGTCGAGCTACATTATTGATATCTTGAGGGCTGAGTAAACGCCCACAAATATATCTCTGCCTTAAAAATTCTAATAGAAATTCATGTTCTGTTATTCAATATTCAGAGCTGCCGGGGGTAAAGATAGTAAGGCGAATGAGAAAGCTTTGGGGCTTACCTTGAAGATCTCCTGTTCAGTCTGCCACGATTGCTTATCTTGCAGCGGGAATATCTTGACTGCCACCTCGTCGGGCTTCATTTGAGCCCGCCAGACAGTGCCAAACCGCCCACGGGCCTTCATCTCAATCAGCGTGATGGGCCGCAGAGCTAGGCATGGTGAGGAGCTTGTGACTTCTGGCTCAATTGTTGGGACTTCATTGAAATGAGCCTTTTTGGTGCGCTTCCTGAGGAAGTATGCACCAGCAACAGCCATGGCTGTCAGTACTATAAAAGCTGCCACGAGGCTCACGATGGTGTAGACATTGTCTGTAGCGCCCTGGAGTTGAGGATCTGCTGGAAGGAGTACAAAAGCGAGGATAAATCAGGGATTCCAGGGGGTTGTCTCGATTGGAAATTACATTCTTCATTCCCGGAGGTTTTTGTTGGCGTGGGAATCCACTTCTGCTCCCTGTTGCAGAAGTCTCCCTGGCAGCAACAGAAGCTCATGTTATTCTTGGGCTCGTAGGAGTAATCAATGCACTCGGTTTGATTGCAGGCGGCATTTTGGGTGAAGCATCCTTTCATCTGTACGTTAATCACGGTTTTGCCCGTGCTGTTGTCAAATCCTTGAAGCCAGACAACATAGCAATGACTCTGTTTGTCTGCATCAACTTCATCGCAGGTTTGCTTTGTTGTCTCGCACTCCCCCCTCTCCCGGCATCGATTCAGGTCATAATGCTCACATTCCAGCTGCTTGCTCACCACCACTGAGCCCGATATGCAACAGATGAATCCTGCAAGGACACAACACAGTCACTTCCCTCCTCATTCTGGCCCAAAATCCATTTCCTAGAGAAATATTACCCAGAATAATTGCAATGGAAGAACACAGACGAAGATTCAGCATCTTTGAATCACGCCTCTGGCGGGCCATTTCTCTTGTCTGGGAAGTGCCCAAGTGTCACTGACAATGTAAAGTCCGGGAAGATCAACAACTAGAAACTATAGCGCGTGAGGCGACATTGATAAAACACAATTATCGCAAATTTTCTGAGCCATGGCAGTCTCTTTGATTCAAATCACACAATTCTCACGCACTATCACTACACTTTGGCACTCAATTGGCTGCACAGAAGGACAAAGTAACACCACTATTTTCTATCTAAAACACTTGGACAGTGGAAAAAGCTGGAATTTTCACATAATTTGCGAAAAATACAAAAACTGCTCATTTTCCAATGAGAACATCCGCCATTTTGAACGGGAATATGTCAAGTAGCGTCATCTGGGCGAAAAATTTCGGGTCAATTCGGAAATTTTCGGAAGAAAAATTCACCACCTGAGAAATTCACCACAGTGATGGAAGTAAACAAAATAAGTGCAGAAACTCGAGAGAAAAGATTGGAATTTCTCAGAGAAATCCAGGCTTTTGAGGATGATATCAAACAAAAAATAGACGGTATACTAGACCAGTTGGGATGGGATCGAGAAACTATTAAGAAAAATGTGAGTAGTCTTTGAAAATTTGTCAAGAATCAATGCAAAATTTCGTTGTTTAGGCGGAGAAGAAAGCAAAACAAAGGAAGCCTAAAAAGGAGGAACCTGTCCAGTTTTCTGAGAATTACCAAGATTTCTATGCAGGACGAATTCCATCCTTGACTATTGGTGAGTTTCCTTTAGAGTTTACCTAGGAATTCCTTGCCAAATTCCTCTTTTTTGCAGATGAAGAACTTCAGGGGAAAATCATTGAAGATGCCAAGAAAGCCAATCCGGGAATGTCCCTGAAGCTTCCGGAAGGAGATTTAAAATCCCGTAACCTTCCCAAAAGCCCTGAAGATGTCCTGTTCAACTTTACAAGGGAAGAGCGCCTGGCGCTTTATGAATATTCCGCAGAGAAACTCAAGCATCCTCCGGAAGATGAAAAATCCTATTTACTAAAGCTTCCAGATGAATCATCCAGCAAGTCCATGACCTTCGCGGATGTTGTAGACATGGAGAGGCAGATGAAGCGTCGACGAATGAAATACCGAACTACAAAGGAGCCCCCGCTGTCTTATTCCGAGACAATCAGGAAACTTATCAACACTCAAACTGAAGCCTGGGAAAGCTATTTGAAGCAGAATGAGGATCCTCCGGCTGAGCGACATCACAAGCGGAAGCGAGAGAAGAGACACAAGAAGGAAAAGCACAAGAGGAGAAGGAGCCGCAGCTGAATTGTAAATAAAGCATGTTTTTGTAAGAGATGATGAATATTTATTGATTCCCAATTTTGCATTTTGGGATAACTTATTCACTCCTCATCATCTTTTCCTTCTGCCGTTGGAGCTTCTTCTTGGACAGCTTCTTCTTTGTGGGCTCTTCGTCTGTCGCCTTGGCCACAACTTCCTCCTTCTCCGTTAGGATTACCTCAATGTGGCACGGAGAGGACATGTAGGGATTGATACGACCATGGGCTCTGTATGTGCGACGCCTGAGGCAGGGAGCACGATTCACCTGAATGTGATCAATCACCAACCTGTCCACATCTAATCCTTTGTAGTCAGCATTGGATTCAGCGTTCCTCAGGAGCTGCAGTAGGAATTCAGCTGACTTCTTGGGCCAGCGCCCCTGCGTCGTTTTCCATTGCTTAGCCTGAGCACAGCGTCCAACGCCCCCATTGAACCGACGGAAGGGAACGCATTCCTTCTTCTCCACGACATTCTTGAGGAATCGCTGGGCACGTCTCAGAGGCATATGCTTGATGGCATTAGCCGCTTCGTGGGTATTCTGGAAACATTGAAACTGTCAAACATTTTCGCCCATTTTCCCATGTTTTCCCAGCACCCACCTTGAAATGCACACGCAGGTGCGATCCACGCGACTTGCAGGATTTAGTTGCATTGTCTGGTTCACGCGCGTACCGTCCCATTTTCCCTAAAAACTATATTTTCTTTCAGCACGAAAGGCAAACCACGTTGTGCAGAAAGCAAAAGAAAGATGGAGGAGCGGGAAATTTTTGACAAGGGAAATTTTCTCACTTGACCCCAACGCCCCTCGTGGAGAACATTTGCAAACTGTCAAAGTCAGTTGTCAATTTTTTCTCAGAAGGTTTTGTTGTTTTTCTGGAAAAATTGCAGTTTTACCGTGAAAATGCGGACGACACTCATCAGAACTGTTAAGATGGGGCCTTCAGTGAAGGAACTACGGCTGCATCTCTGTCAGACCGGAGCAGAATCCAAGGGAGCTAGGTAGGAAGTTTGTTTCGATTTTCTAACCTCCTTTGATTACACAACTCCCAAATTTCTGGGGTCCTCCTCAGGGAATTTGTCCAGAATCACTACACAAAATTAAAGCAGGAGAACCCTAAACTACCCATCTTGATCCGCGAATGCAGTGGAGTGCAGCCAAGACTCTGGGCGAGATACGGTAATATCCATTAGTTCATTTGAAACTCTTCCGGAACTCATTTGATTTTTTTCCGGTCAGATCTGGGCCAGGAGGCCTCGGTAGCGCTTACAAATCTCAAAGCTGATGATGTCCTCAAACAGGTGGAAGCAATAGGACGCAAGTAAAGGAAATAGTAAACTAGTCTTGTAAATAACTAGAGAGAGTTTGTCACAGAAAAATATATTTCTTTGATCATCTCTAAGGAGGTTTTACATTTAATGTGCTATTCATGACAAGAATTCTCGATTACTCTTTTGTGCCATTCACGCTGGCAGAGGTGGAAGACCAAAATCCTCCAATTTAATGTCCTCAAGGGATTTGAGGACAACTGTTGCACCTTGCTTCAGATCATCAGTTATATTTTCATCCGGAACCATGACAACTTGCATTCCTGCTGATCTGGCGGCTTTGACTCCATTAGGGGCATCCTCAAACACCAGGCACTGCAATAAAGTCAGTAAAATGCCTTGAAATCTAGGATTAATTTAGCAAAAAATGCAAGCTTACATTTTCTGGAGAGGGATTGTCAGGGAATCTCTTAGCGGCTACTAAAAAGATGTCAGGGGCTGGTTTTCCGTTTTTAACTTCTGGGTCTGATGATCCCATTACTTTGTGATGAAAGAGCTTAAAAAGATCCTGATGCTTAGCCGTTTTTACTTCGACAGATTCAGTACTCGAACTCGTGGCCAGAGCAATTGGGATTCGGTTATCGTGCAGATGACGGACAAGTTTCTCAGCACCTGCAAGAAAAGGATTTTAATTCCTTTTGGTTTAAGATGAAAACATATCAACATAGAAGATGACACAGAAGTCCTATGACGTTTAACGCCTCTAATAAACTAATTTTTTACACTCAAAGTACTTAAACTTTTATATTTAGGAAATAGAACTTTAACCATTTTTTTAAAATTTGATTTGCAATTTGAAAGTATCTTGCAGTGCAGAAAACTACACGGTAAAAACTTTTGGACACTGACCAAAATATTGCAACAAGTTTTCCTTGGAACAATTTTTTGGAATCAATTTGTACCTAGAGAAGATTTTTTTTTGTTTTAAAAAGTTTTCTTCACAGTTTTGTTACGAAATATAGTTACAATTTTGTTAGAGTTTTCTTTTGAAACCGTTTTGCCACGATGGAATGTCTACAAATTTGAGTTGATTTCGTTTTACACAAATTTGTTCCTAAAAGTTGGAACAGAATTTGTTGCACTCGGCTGTTTTGTTCCCACTGTCAGGAACAAATTGGTACATTTTTTATAACAATATTATTCCTGCATCTGTAACATTATTTGTTCCAAAAATTTTCGGTGTCCGTTGACAAGGTCATTTTTGTAACGAAATTGTTACTCATATGGGGAATCTTTTTGTTTTCATTGTCGGGAACAAATTCGTGTAAAAGATTTAGTTTTACAATTAAGGCCTATACTTCAGTCGAGATCGATTTCGGTGGCGAAAGTTCATAAGGAACATCAAATAAGTATCAACTTAAGAGTGTTTTATACACACGCGTGCATGACAAAATCATATGCGAGTGCTCGCAGCAGGGGAGGAAGGGAACCTCGAATTAAAAAAGTGAAACCATGTAGCACGATAATTGCCACAGATTTGGCGTCCCCCTCGCTTCGTTGGTCACGGGTGACTGAGTGTGATAGGAGGGATACGCTTTTATACTACACGAGCTATTTTTTGGAACAAACTCGTTACTAATATTTGGTATCTTTTTGTTTCTCCTAGAAGGTACAAATTTATTCCAAAAATTTTTTTCGGTGTCTGTGGACGAGCTACGTTTTGGAACAAATGCGTTACTAATATTGTGCATCTTTTCGAGTCTCGTAAATTGAACAAGATTTTGCCAAAAATCATGGTGTCCGTAGACGAGCTAATTTTTGGAACAAATAGGGTAAGGGCTCATAATTGTGTCCAGTTTCTTATTTTGGACACTTTGAGGATAAAATTGGTCACTAAAAATAAATTGATTAAAAATATGGATTTTTAGTCCAATATTTGATGAATAATGAATTCTATCTAAATATTTGTTCTTTTTGGAAGATTTTAACACTAAATACGTTAAATTTTGAATATGATTTGAGTTGAAATTGAAATTACTTTATTGAAAATCCAGTGTGAGCAATTGCTTACGAGAAATATGACAGAACTTTGTGTTTACTTCAGTCTTATTTAGTTGTGGTGAAGTACTAACAATTTATTTTTCTTCGCTGTTTTTAAGTGATATTGAATATTTATTGAATATTTTGCTGATTCACGTTAGTGGTGATTTGTACATTTGACCTGAAGTGAGATTTTGTCTGGTGAATTAGATTTTTCGTGTGAAAAATAGGAAATTTTCTAAGAGATTCACCAGTGAGGTGATACTCCTTATTTTGGACAGGTGTTTTTCTCACGAAATTTCGTGAAGTTTTAGCCTTTGTGATGACTAGGTTGGACATATGCCTGGAGAAACAAAGGAGCATCATCTCTACGAACGATATGTAGCGATAAATGCCTTGAAAGGCTCCCGGAAAGGCTAGGGAATGAGCGAATCCGCACGTACTTGGAGTACCGAAGTCAACTCACTTTAATGAATGATATGGAAAGTTTCCGGGCTTCTTGTGACATTCTACGTTTCCCTTACATGAACAGGAAGAGGACTTGGTAGGATTGGTTCATGAAATGAAGAACAATGGTCTTCCTGTTGAGGTGGATTAGCTGACCAAATTTATAGCCAAGTTGTCCAAATTAATAACCAAGATGTCCAAAATTCAAGTCAAATTCACCTTTAATTTTAGTAAAAACAAAGACGATAAACCCTTGCCATGTATCTAAACAACCCTTCTGAAAAGAGGGTAAAAAAAAAGAAATCAATTAGTATTGAAAATATCGCACTTCAAACTTGGAACATCGATGCTTAAAAGCAGACTGTACAAAATTATGAGCCCTTACCCTATGTGCCGAAATTTTTAACCGTGACTGCACCACTGCACACTGCCTTTATTTTATATTCATTTGGAAGTAATTTCCAAGAATTCTTCCAATTCGCTTAAAATGCAAATAATATATCTTTTTCAAGATTATACTCATTTAAATGACAAAACTTCTTGGTTTCTAGATAATCCTTATGGGTACCCAATATTTCCATATGGAATTCCATATGGAACCGTGGATTTCTCGGTTTTCCCAGACATTAGTTCTAGTTACGCTATATTTTTTAATAGATATAAAAACTCAATCTTAAAATCTGCAATGACTAATTTTCTAGAAGATTTCTGTAACTTTGATTTTAAAGTTGTGTCAGAGGCGTCATAGATTTACTTCTGTGATTTCTGCTATGTCAATGTGTTTCAACCTTTATTAGATCCCTAAAAAAAATCAGATTTTGAGACACGTTTAGGAAGGGATTATTGGTTAGAAAAGGACAAACGATTGTTTTGGAAGAGAACACGCAATGGTATCAAACCGGTTTTAGGGATTATCCGTTGATGAGTGTTGTTAAATTTGATGTGGGGTAAGTGTGTGTCATAGAAATGAATGTACCTCGGAGGATAGGAGCATTGCCCAAACGCTGATGGCCCATATCACTAAAAATCCGACGAAATTCAGCCACTGAACATGGCAAACCCAAATCATTCACAACAATTTCGGCGGTCTTTTGTTCAGTGGTCCCCAGAACTTTCAAACGTGTCTCCCGCGCGTATGTTTTTTTAAAGGACTTGGCTATATCGCCTATTATCCCCTCATAAATTCCCTCAGTATCTGCGAAAAGGGAAGAAAGAGAAAGAGACTGGTCAAATTTGGGGGATGTGATGGTATTACCTGGCATCTTCTGGCAATCAGCCATGAGCAACCGGATGTGCTCCAGGGTCAAGTCCATATACTCTTCAGGCGTCAGGGGCAAATTATAAAGTTTCACCAGGCGATTGGCCACTTCTTCACGCTGCAGGCCCATCAGTGACGTCTTCACTTCCCATGTGTACGTCTGCCCATCACCATACTCGTCCAGGATTGCCTGGGTGACTTTGGTGTAGAGGGTCTCTGTGTCTGGATGGCAGGGAGTTTCAAGAAAAACAAACTAATTCCCATACTCAACAGGTTATTCAAAATGTGCCCCCTCTTTAACATGCGCCATCATTTATAGTACCCATCTGTACACAGAACTTTCCTTTTAGCAAATTATACAAAACTTAGGGGAGCACTTCAAGGCTTCCAATCAACTGCGAGGGGGGCAAATAACTCAATTTCATGACGCAGGACAAACAGAAAATCAATCAACCTCAACCACAAACTTATTGATGTATTACCCAACAGCAGCCCATCCATGTCGAATATTACGTGAGACACTTTCCGGAAACCCATTTTAGCGGACTGAACTGCTCCAAGACCACTGGATACTAATTTGTTCATTGCGTTGCCTCGTTAGATTCCCTGTTGGGAATATTGCAGAGTGTGGCATGTATTAGTGAAAAATTGCATAAGATTTTTCAACAATTTCCTCACACTTTGGTTAATTCTCGATGTTTACTGACGTGTTCTTCACGATTAATCACTTGCCTCTCCTGCACACTCTGCAAAATCCACTTAGAAATGCACTCATTCACCAACACACAAAAACAAACTCACTGCATTTTTCTTTGGTTTTTCACTGAGGAAAA
This sequence comes from Phlebotomus papatasi, assembly GCF_024763615.1. Lineage (NCBI taxonomy): Eukaryota > Metazoa > Arthropoda > Insecta > Diptera > Psychodidae > Phlebotomus > Phlebotomus papatasi. The sequence goes on along the minus strand of NC_077222.1, from coordinate 95,633,743 downwards.
TTCCCTGACCTTCGCAAATTCACACAAAAAAATCCCAAAACACGCGGTTTTTGACATGAAGTTGACCACTAGCGCCAAACATTGTCAATCTGAGAACTACATTTTAAATGAGATGCAATGTAACCGACGATAGAACGTGGTATTCTCTGAGGTTTCATTACTCTCGTCTTCTTTTGGAAAGGAAAATATGAATATTCCGCAAAGAATATATTTTCTTAACTCTTTAGAATCCATAAAAACTTCTTTAGATTGCAAATGATAAAGGTAGTTCAGATCTAGGATTTTTTTGCAAGAGCCGGACAATTTCTGAATTATACGATTATTTTTGATCAAATGAATATATTAGGGGAGACTGGGGCAAAGTCACAAATCAAAAATTTTAAAATTCAATATCTTCCAAGATAAATAAGATAGCGGCTTAAAATTTCTTCCATAGAGAGCCTCCATTGATCTTCTTCAATGTCGTAAGTTTGTTAGGATTTGAACAAGGAATTTATAAAATAAAAAATATCGAAATTTTTAGCCCTGTTTTTGAAATATTTTGCTTACAGAAGATATCAATTATTACCTACTTATTTTTCAAAATTCTTTGAATATGAATCCTCTATCTATTTTAGGATTTCACTAAGGTTCTTTTCTTCAGCAATCCTTTTATTAAAAATGGCCACTTGGGGTAAAAAGTAACAAAAGGTATAGAGCAAAAATTAACAAAAAGCGAAGCAATTTCTGATCTCTGAAACGTCATTACCATGTCTTGCCGCTTGTTGTTTGCATTGGTCAAACGATTTGCAGTCTTTTGTGTGTTTTATTCTAAAATAGCTTGAAAAGCGCTTTTCTCGTTAAGATAGAGAAAATGGTGTTTTACTGTAGATGAATCAATTTTCTGTGAAAATATGTTCTCTAGTTTTTTTTTCAAATTTATGGAAGCCCGTAATGGATCGAATAAAAATGTGATAATATCCCATGTCTGGTACTATTTGCCTCAGCATTTTTGAGAATTGTCACAAAATTACTTTTTAGAAAATGGCTCGATAAAAATATTTCCTTACAAAATAGAGGAAAATGACTTTCACAAAGTTGTAGAGCGGTAAATTTCCTATAAAACTGCGCTAATTAGAAATTTCTGAAGCGCTCGAGTAGCTTGTAAAAAAATAAAATATCCGTTTTGTGAATTTTGCCCAAGTTAATGGGGTGCGTTTGAATTAGAATTAGAATATCTATTAAATCATTATTTTTATTGACCCAGTATATGGGTCACACGGGCTTTAGACCTAATATTCTGAACATAACTAAAGTACATAGAGACAACGAAACCCGTTCACATACAAATCAGCCAAATCAGTTCCTGATGCCAGGTATCGCATAGATCGGTCTCGATTGAAAAAAATTAAGTACCGGCGCCGCCGACCCCCCTGACTTGACCTGACTGGAACTAGAAAAGGGCCCAAAATTTAAATTTTGAATTGGACATATCTCCGGTTCTAATTATTATCAGAATTTGATCAATGAGGGCATTTTGGTAATCTCTGTTGAATACTACAAATTTCTGAATATCCCAACTTCATCCGTTTTAATCGAAAGTCAGATTAATTAAAAATTGATTTTTGAAAATTCCATTTCAAATATTATGAAACTTGACTTCATCATGATAGAATTTTGCTCCTCAAACCAATAAATAGTGTAACATTTCTTTGTGATTGGGGTAAATTCCATTTAAAAATAAGAGAAGAAATCTCAATTTCAAAGGTGTCCTAATGGGCCCATCAAGCCAAATAAAGCAAAGCTATTTTTTCTTTTCCTGGTAAAAATTTTGCAGATTTGCACCGCGACTTTAACAAATTTCCTCGTAGTCACTGGTAAAAATAAAAGTATCAAATTGATCCTTTTGCAAAGGATGGATCAAATTAACATGTTCAATTATGAAAAATATGCATTCAGAATGTGAAATTTGCTCCATACTTTGCAAAAGGATCAATTTTATCCTTTATTTTTACCAGTGTTTCTTGTATTATTTCGGGGAACATTATGTAATATGTATTTTTAAATGTAACGTAATTTTGAAATATATCAGACTGATAAGTCAATGCTCATTAGGATTGAGTGCCTCTATCCAAAAACGTAGGAAAATGAATGTCGAGAGGTTCTTGGGTGCTCCACTCCCCTCTATGTTGATCCACAAAAATAAATGAAATATTTAAATAATAAGAATCTTCAAATCTATTTATGAGTTTATCAATGATTCAGTTAACCCTTTAAGGACGATTGGAACACCGGTGTCCCATAAAGAAAATAATTTTTTCTGACTATCTCTAAAGTTATTTTTTCTTATGTTTGTACGTAATTGCAAAGTAGAAGGTTGAAGAAATCTAGGATACTTTTTGCAAGTCTCCAGATATTCGCTATAGTAAATTTTTAAGCTCAAAAAATGACGAAATTTTAAATTCTCATATTGAAAATTGATTTTAATTATTTTTTATACTACCAATTTTTTTTAAGCAAAACCCTTTTGGAACAAGAAACTACAATATTCAAACATTATATTTTTCATTATAGTGAAAATTATCAGTCATTGGTATCGTCAGAAAAATTACTTAAATTTTTTGGCTATTTTTGTCCCTATCGTTCGTCTGAACACTGAATCAGACTCTGTTACATTTTGCCCCACTTTTCCCTAATGTCAGCAATTATCCTTTTCATAATATAATTTAATTCTCTAACTTTTCGCACATAGGGGAAAGTGGGGCACCTTTGAAATTAGGATTTTTCACATATTTTCAAATAAAATTGAGCTTTATCGTGATATAATTTAGGTGTACAAACAGATTGAGAAGATAAATTATATCGCGAAAAGACTCAATTTTATTTAAAAATAGGTGAAAAATCCTATTTCAAAGGTGCCCCACTTCGCCCTAGCAAAGTTCTTTTAATTTCCCCGGTTTCACGTGGGTACCCCACACCGAGTGGTTCTAGCTCCCCGCAATGAGTTGCCCTTTGGCAAAAAATCAGATGAAGCATATGCTTCACATGAATGGAAAAAGGGAATAAAACTCCTTTCTTTTTCAATATCATGATGCAAAATGCTTTATTCTCTTTCTTTTTTTTCTTTTTTTTATTATAATAATTTCACAGTAAACATAGGACATTTAAATAAATCTAATAAATCTTGGAACGAATGATACTTCCTGGAGTTTAATCATTCCACTAAAAAATCTCATTTCAGTAACATTTAATAGTTTTCTTTAAAAAATAAATGCAGAATAAAACTATTGAGTTGATAACAGAGAATTACAATTTAAAAAATTCCATTTTCTCTTTTGATATGAAGAAGAAAACAGTTATACAGTGAAGAATATAGTAATTTAACTATAATAATATCTCTTAAGTTTGATTTATCGTCATTCCCAATCGACATTTCAACCCTCCTTCTCTCTCAAGTTCTTCTGCCACAATTTCATTGTTCCGCTATTTGTTTTCTTTTATTTAAATATTCCTATTTTTTTCTTCTATGTACACTCACCATTCGCCATTTTTTTTTATTGCAGACAAGCTTGGATTTTTTCAATCCATTCCTGAGCCATATTTGCATCTAATGCATAGAAATTGTACGTTCTACGACTGGTTTTTAACTGAAAGACAAAGAAAAATCATTTTATCAAACAAAAACACTTAAAACATTCAATAAAAAATTATCATTCTTATCTACAATCCAAAGCAAATAACTCTTGATTAAATTGTTTATTTCTCTATCAAAATGCCGAAGATCTTATTAAAACCATAAAGAAATTCAATACTTACGTCAAAGAATGCCTTCTCGTCGACTTTCTTTGTGCCAACGGCAGCTGATGGAGCCGGCTGAACTGACTGCACTTCGGCCAAGTCAATGAATCCCTTGCAGTTGGAGTCCTCCATTGCATCATAGTATCGCAGTTGGTGCTTTATCGAATCCAAGACGAACCATCTCTGTTTCCAGCTTTTGAGCAGGGCTCCCCTCTTGTACAAATGCCTACCGAAAGAAACGCAAAATTCCACGTCAAAATTCAAAGAAGCATTTCACGCAAAAAAAAAAGACTTCTCACCCTTCGTGCGTTCTATTTTCAGCCACATTGCTGCTGAATTGATCGTAAAAATGCTGCAGAGATGTCTGTCCGGCTGTTGCACTAGACGTGATACTCCCATTGTCTCCCTGGGAGCGCGTCAATGTTTGCTGGACTCCCTCCACTGCCTTGTATTTTGTGCAATTCTTAGGGACAGTCTCAGCACATTTCTCATGATATGAATTCCCGCAGTCCATGCACCGCAGTTCCGTCCTCATGGGGCCCCACAAGAGGCCGTCGCAGTGATTGCAGTGCGATGGAGTAGTGTAGGCGTGTTTCTCAAAGCGATGCGGATGGGAGAAGGTCTCCTGGTGATGCCCAGCTAAGCGTCCTCTCATTAGGATCTCTAGAGTTGATCTAAAGTTGGTACATTGGACCAAATAAAAATTCCTTGAGTATTTTTCGAAATGACATTTAAGACCTTAAAATCTGATAATAATATTTCTTGCACAAGATTCCACATACAGGGACTAGGCCTTCTTCTTTATACAGATATGGAATTTTTAATTCCTACACTGAGTGAGAGAAATCCGAAAAAGTTAAAATAACATTCCGGACATGTTAATTTTACCCTGCAGTATTGATCCGAAATCGGTGTAAATATTACCCCTTTGGTTGTATTAGGAGTTAAAGTTATCCTTTTTTATGTTAATTTTACCCTTAAAAAGGTGTAAAATTAACATTAAAAAATGTTGATATATTTTTACACCTAAAAAGTATTAAAGTTATGAGGAAAAAAAGTTAATCGCACCCTCTTTTTTTTCTCTATGTAATAAACTGATGTTTACTGTATGCGAAAACAACCCTTTCATATCAGAAAATTTTTAGGGTAAATTAAGCTAATTCAAAACCTGCTTCAAATGGAAATTTTTCGCTACTCTAAATGGAAACGTCACTGTTTTCATAATAAATATAGTACTAAATTATTATATTTATATATTTTCTATACCACAGTTTCATTATTTTGTTAATTTTGCTCCAAATAAGGCGAAAATCCATTCATATTCACAAATTTTAATTTGTTAATTTCGCAGAAAAATTAAAAGTGTACCTTTTCACCATTGAATTTTTCATCGATCGACCATGTTTTCCAATGAAAAACATTTTTTTTAATTTTTGCGGATATTATTAAAAGATAGCCGGACTTTCCGGTTTCTTTGGGCCCGGCTGCCAAATATTAATTTTCGTCGCGGTTTCACTTACACTGCTTGTCTCCAATTAGAAACATTCCCTTGTCTCCATTTAGATTAATTTGTTTCCAATAGAAACATTTTACACTCGCTTATTTTTCTTTTATTTAAGAACAGTAACATTCTAGAAGAGTCAAGGAGTAAATTTATGTAATTTTCTTCAAAAAAAAAAAAAAAATTGAACTTAATGTGTTGAATCTTCTGTTAAAGTTTAAGCGTCTGAAAATGGTTTTGAATTAGAACATTTACCCTAATAAATAATTTTTTCGAAAAAGTTCTCCTGAGATTCGAACGCAATTTGTCGTATAATTTTACCAGATTGTTACAGAATTCCCCTAAACAGTAAAGAGATTTCATTAAAAAATAAATGGATTTAATTTTCGAACTCAAATGATATGAGAAAAAAGCTCGACTAGCACTGTCAGATTTCGAATTCATGTGGACAATGCCAGAAAAAATTACAGAATTTCCCTATAAATCCCAAATTGAGTAGGGTAATTCTGTAATTTTTGTAGCATGGTCACAAGTGAATTTCAAACCTTACAATGTCAATCGAGCTTTTTTTCTCATATCACATGAGTTCGAAAATGTAACTATAATTGATTTTTTTAATGAAATCTCTTTACTTAATAATAATATTCAAAATTCAATTACAGTTCATCTTGGTTGATTTATTTAATAAAATTCATTGTCATTTGAATTGCCAGAAAGCTCAAGTATGTGACTTATGATGACATTGTCACATGAGCTCAATTGGCAATGTCATGGTTACAGAATCACATTTTCGAAAAAGCTCTCCTAAGATTCGAACGCAATTTATCATATGTCATTACCAGAGATTAAATTCATTTTTTTCGAAAAAAAAATACATAAGGGCAGCATAAGAATTTCTCAACTCAAATGGCTCCCCTGAAAAGTCGCCACCCTTGCTAATATCGTTAGGGTTTGATTCACCAATTGCGTCTTGGATAAAAATAAATTCCATTTCCTCAAATGTCGGTGATGCTTGAGGAATTCAAACTCAATTTCGAATTCTCAAATTCAATTTTCGCACAAAATCTAAAATTTCACAAAATGTAAAATATGAAATATTAGAATGTGAAGCTGTTGAAAGAATGACTCAGTGACTATGACTCACTCGAGAAACTTCGAAATTCAAACAGGAAGTATTGCTGACACCACGTGAACGAAAAGTAAAAATATCTTTTCATTGGCTTTTCGAAACTAAGGGCTAATTTTTGACAGTATGTGTTCACAGTACAATTAAAGATTTAAATACATTCACCATGAAACACTCAACTTTACGGTCACAATTTTAAAGATCAATATAGAAGAAAATTTCGATATGAAAATGTGATATTAATTAAAAAAAAACAAAAGAAAAAACCCTAGAACTGAGTAAACGATTTCACACTTGTCCGAGACACACACCATATAAGGTAATAAGCTACAGTTCAGGCAACGATTTCTATTTTTCTTGATTTTAAAGTTTTTTTCTTAAAAATATAAATCGTCAGTAATAAAAAATCTATAAATGGCATTTAGATTTAGAAAATAATTTTTTTTAGGCTGCGGACTAAACCAACAGCTTACAGTCGGAGTTTCCTCTTTCGAAGACATTCGAAAGGGGACTTTCGAAGAACATTCAAAGATCGATTTCGAAAGCCAAAAACATTTTTACTTCTCGTTTTATTCATGTGGTAGTGTCTTGTTCGAATTTCGACGTGTCTTTTAGTGTATCAAAACTTGTCAATCTTCTTGTTGTGAAAAAAAGCAACTACGGAAGGCTGTGTGGATATTGACAGAACGTCCGGCCTAAGAACTTAAAGCGAAGAAGAAGAAGGAAGTAATATTCTGCACTATATTTTAATTCCTGTCATAATCACTAAGTTCTTTGAAGTGGTAATTCATATTTTTTTACAAATTTAGTTCGAGAATTTTAGATTAAGCTAGAATTTTTTAAATATCGACGATTTTGTGCAAATAGATTACTTTTTAGCCAAGACACTTTTAGACAATCAAACTTCGGCAGAGAGTACACAGAAAGTATATCGTGGGTATTTTATAAGCAACGAATGTGTCTTTTAGTCCTTTTAGTAAATATTATAGTTTTATTAGTCAATTAATTAGATGTATTCAACCATATTCTTCAAGATTTTAAATAAAAATAATGCAGCCCCAATTGAATAAATAAAAAAATTATGAAAAATTATGATAAATTATCGTGCAGTTTATCCGAGACATAAACTCCGCTAACTGTTTATTAGAATTTCATAGGTTTCATATAGTTTAGAATTTTATGGGTATGCCTCTTCCTTTAAAACCATTATTAAGATTAAGTATGGTGCTGCTATTCCAAAGAAAAATTAATACTTTTTTTTAACACTTTACTGTTCCCAAGTGCTTTTCTTTGTGTCGGTTCCTGTCGCCACTGTTTGGTGGCCTTAGAACATAACAAGGAGTGGGGAGATTAGTGAAGACAGGAACCAATACAACTGGTGCTCTTGCAATGAAAAATGAAAAGGACAAATCTTTCTCTTGTTGTTTTTCTAGTAGATAACTGTTCTCAAATGCTTCTGTATTATCGCCTTTTCTTTGTATTGGTTCCTGTCTCAACTGTTTCCCCCCAATCCCCGGCGTGCTCTAAAATCAGCAAACAGTCGTGACAGGAACCAACACAGAGAAATGTCGATTAAGCAGAAGTATATAAAAACAGTCATGTACAAAAAATGTTCAGAACACTGAGAAAAAAAGAGGGTGCGATTAACTTTTTTTCCTCATAACTTTAACACTTTTTAGGTGTAAAAATATATCAACATTTTTTAATGTTAATTTTACACCTTATTAAGGGTAAAATTAACATGAAAAAGGGTAACTTTTACCCCCAATACACCTAAAAAGAGTAATATTTACACCGATTTCAGATAAGTACTGCAGGGTAAAATTAACATTTCCGGAATGTTATTTTAACTTTTTCGGATTTGTCTCAGTGAAGAAAGACTACCTCTTTTCAGTTTTCATTGGAATAGCATCATAACTCTCTCTCTCTCTCTCTCTCTCTCTCTGCAATCAGTCGAGAGGAAGGAAAATTGCGTAATAAAAATAAATGAATTTACAAGAACAATTTAGAAAACATCAATTTCAATTGAAATCGGTGAAATATTCCAATACCAAGTAATTTGGAATAAATCCTAATTGGTAAATTGTAAGTCTTCCATCAATATTTCTTATCAGATTCCAATGGGCATCGGTTGGATTTTCAATAAATCCATTCGGTAAATAAAATCAATTGCAGTTTGAAAACAATCATAAATCATTCCTACCTCTTGTGCTGAAGACGTCCATGAGACCTCACCAGGGCACTACTGAAGGAAGCATGTCTTGTGAGTGAATCCGAATGTGGCAGTTCCAATTTGTCCCAAACTTGTCGCCACTTCTGTGGCAATAATCCCCGCTCGGCTTCTGCCATCTTCAGCTCCTCCAGGAGTCTCGTAAATGCATCCGGATCCAGTTTGTCCAAACTATCATAGCCCACACTGATCACCTTCCTCTTGGGCTTCCTGCCCTCAGCCGTCTCATTTTCGTCATCGAGATTGTCACTGCCCACCAATTCTGGATCATACGGTGGCCCATGGGCAATCTCCTCATCCACATAGAAGCCCCAGAGTTCCAGCATAGCCACTGAACTCTGAGGACGCAGCACTTGACGATCGGGATCTGGAGTGTAAGTGAAATTGAAGAAAATCGGCGATTTGGCATGCTGCCTTTCGATGTAATCAAAAACAGAGTGACCCAGTTTTTGGGCAGAAGAACTAGAGTTCCTCAATCCTCCCGGATAGATGCTATCATCATCGGATCCCGTGCTAGTCTCCACGGCATGTTTATGGTGAGAATTGAGAGATCCTCTCTTGTCCTCAACCGTTGCAATGCCCAAATCGAACCTCTCGAGTTCGCAATCAAACAGGAACGTCCGGAAGCGACAGGAGACACTGTGATAGGCCAGGAAGCGCAGGAAGAAGTCATTGAATTCAAAAGCTAGAGGGAATTGTGTCTGAATCTGATGGACAGCATCGAGAAACTGGAGAAAAGTGGGAGCAAAAGGTGATCCTGAGCTACTGTGTGGCCTCAAATTGCTCCGATGGCCAAATCTGTGACCAAAAGCCAACCATTCCTTCTCAATCAACACCCGGAAACCCTCAACTGTCCGATAGTAGGGATCGAGACAGAGTTGAGCTAGGGCTGAAACTTGAGCTGTAACATCCCATCCATCCTCCAGGGCAAGTGTCACACTGGATCCTTGCATATCAATGAGATCAACAACGGCTCCGGACAACTGCAGCAATCCCCGGATCTGCTGCAACCACTCTGACTGCTCCAGCAATTTGGCAAAACTCTGATCGGGCTCCTGAGTCGTGGACGATGGCAAGCAGGCTCGCATGAGTTTCTTGAAGGCCAGACGCGTATGCCTGACATCTGGATAGTCAACTGGGATAAATTCAGCATACATCTCTGACAATCTCGCTGATTTACTCTGACTCTTCTCGCCCAACATATACAGAGGTACTCGCTGAAAGTCATACTGATGATGAGATTCACGATCCAACCCATCGGGAGTTCTCAGCTGTCCAGGTCCACTCTTGAGACTACCCCATTTATTGACATTCTTCACAGCGCGTCCACTGAAATTCCCAAAACTGGATTTGGCCGTCTGGAAGACATTCGATGTGGACTTGCGGGCAATTTCGGGCGTCAGCGTGGACAGATTGTCCGTCCTGGCACCAAAATGATGATCCTCAGCAGCCAGGAGGAGGCTGTTGATGGACAGATTGGAATTTGACATTTCCCACTGATGATGCCTCATGGGTGTCACTGTATGTGGCAAGTTGTCAATGACTGTGACAAAATAGGTATCCTGCTCCTGGAAAGCCGTGCTATCCGTGGCAGCATTCGTTGAGCCTTGATGAGCCTTCAACATCCCCATAACACCCTTGGCATGTGGCACTGATCCCCTCAACAGAATAGCTCCATTGCGATGTCGCCAAGTTGGTACTGGAATCCTCTGGTTCTTGTAGCACCTGCAGTAGAACAAACAAGGAATATTTGGGGACTGCATTCTTTATGGCCTCTACACATTGGAAGAAATTTTTGTCAAAAATTGTTTTTTTTTGAAGGAAATTCCCTGCAGCGTTGTAGGAGGAAACGTCAAATTTCTGTCAAAAACGCAATTTTTGACGAAAACTGCTCCCAATGCGTAGACGCCTTTAGGATAAAAGGTAAGATCGCATCGCTAAGACACTCGATGTAAAAATAATAGAGTCACCCTGTTTCTTTTTAGATGTAAACCCATATTCGTTTTTGCGTATTATATCGGACACCAAGTTTCTCGAAGTTACTTTTCCTTCTTGAATTTTTCCAAGAATTTCTCTACAACATTTCCTTTATAGAGGCGACTCTCTTTTATTTCATTGTACAACCTCTAAAAATTAAATATAAAATGGAATTTTGAAAAAAAAAAACATGTGTCCGATATTGTAAGCTGCCCGAAATTCGGCGCAGTTCTCCAATTAATTAATTAATTTTTGATCGCTTTTTTCAATCTTGGTCGCGTGCCCAGGACATAAAGTTTATCAGCCCATGCCTGTACGATCTTCCTTTACTTCAGGAAGAAGTTCATGGTCGATCCCAAAGGCCTTCAAGGCAAAATGTCTAACATTCTTTTTCAGTTAAGCCCCAAATAGATTCAAAATAATCCTCAAGATTAGATTGTAAAATTTGGTGACAAAGATAAGGAAATTTATGTAAACAACATCTAATCCAAGGTCCTAATCTTTCAGTCTTGTAATTCTGAACCCGACTGCAACTTTTTCAGTTTTCTGATCTATATAAAATTCAAACGATAAGAGATACCGAATTACGGTTTTCGATGGCCTTCCTAAAATTACATAATTTCCTAATCACTTTCTTTTTCCCCCTCTCTGGCCATGAGTTCCCTATCCTCCTAAAATACTTCAGAAATTAGTCTAATTTTTCTCAAAATTGGCTCTGGTGCTTTTGTTAATTTTTGAATATGTTTTGGAAGTGGTCCAGCTGAACATGTCGACATAAAAAACTATCGTCAAAAAAAATCGCCATATTGGATTATTCAAAGTGAAAGGGCCAAATTTTAAAGAGGTTTGGTCAATCAACTAATTAAAATGTTAAAAAAAAATTAAGTACTCTCTTTCTTAAACAACTTTTAACTTCAAGTTGTTTTTATGATGATTTGCGAAAAAGAAGAAAATTCCGCAAAAGAATATAAGACAGAACTCTTTTTTGAGCGTTCGACCAGTTCGCAAATCCTTGGCCGCTTTTTTGCCACCACTTTTTTTTAAATCATTGGCTTATCTCAAATTTAAATTTAATTTAAATTTCTTTCGGTGAATCTCCCTTGTTACCTTACAGCGGTAAGATAGGGTTAGTATAGGAAACCGTGACTATATTAGGCTACAAATAAAGCTTTTCAGAGTATATCATTAAAAAATCAGTAATAAACCCGGATAAGGTTATTGTAGCTGAGATTCCTTACAGAGCAATGCGGTGAATACTCGGAGTACTTGTAACTCGAAATACGAAAATTCGACTTAGTTGAATTTGAGGGTAAAGAATCGCATCGAGCCAATTTTATCCGTTTCGGCCACCAAGGATAGTTTGCACAAAGTGATTCTTTACCCTCAAAATTCAATTCACAGTCGAATTTTCAAGTATTTCGAGTTGCAAGCATATCGAATTTCGACATTGAATTTTCGGAAATTGATTTTTCGATTAATCGCACCTTGATTAAATCGAACTAAGTTAAGAAGAGCTTTCCAAAACACCAAAATTTTCCAAATTCTGAGAATTAGATCCGAACATCTTTGCATTTGACAATTAAACTATGAGCCCTTATAGCACGGGGCAGGGAGCTAGGGGGTTTCAGTTTTTTTTTTTTTTTAATTAAAAGGTCTTAGGCTCAGCTATAACATACTAAAATTTGTTAGATCCGTCAGGGAATCTGTAAAGACGAAGTCCTTACAGAAATTCTACAGAACACTCAGCGTTCCTCCTATCGATCTATTCTCTACGACGATCCAACATGAACTAACTCTCAATACTAATCCTCTCTACGGTACCCCTCCCAAAGTGGTAACACAGAGGCTAATACTTGGAACGCTCTTAGAAGAAATCGGCGCTGCTCAGAGTTGACACCCAGGGGCATGACGTTTCGTATGTTTTCCATATGTTTCTAGGGTACCGAAAAAAACTTTTGAGTTGATTGGCTGTTTTTGTCATTGTAGAATGAATTAGAAAATAATACAAATACAAAATAAAAGCCAATTTAATATAGAATAGGCAACCGAAAACCCCAAATTGGCAACCTAAGTAATTTTGGAGATATCTTGTGAAGTGTGTACGAAAACAGGAAAAAAATTTACACTAAAACTGGTAATGTCACGCCCTGGAGACATCTATAATGTCAATTCAAATACCAACTGGGAGTTAACTGTTGGGGAGAAGCTAGTGCTAACAAATTTGAGATCGATCGATGCCATAGTGGCTAAGTTTTTGAGAAAAAATATTTTGGCGGTGTTGTAAAATAGCGGGGTCAAAATAGTGGGTCACCTTCAAGCAGAGTAGATGCCTGATAAGCCCCGACACACTAGGGTGAGTAATAAAAGATTGGGTAACCAACCTCAGTGAGAAGTCACGAACCTGAACCTTAAATCGAAGTTGCAGCCACCTAAATAAGTAAGTAAAAAGGCAGAAGAGAGGGAGTAGATCTGACATAAGCAACATTCAGCCACTTTTCAACATTTTTAACCTTTGCCTAAAACCGCTTGTTGATATCTCTCTCCGTTCTCTCTCCAGAAGCGGTTATACGACGGACAGACGGACGGGACTGAAAAATCGATTTTTAGCACATGTGATGAATGTAAAAGCGTGTAGATCTAAAATTTGGGCTCGATCTGACGAAGTCGGACTTCACCTGGAACCACAAAAGCTGAGATTGTAAAGAATCTCAGCAAAAAGTAATGTTCTAGACACACTTACGACTTAAACCCAGAGACGACTTAGTGGAAAAAGATGGAAATGCACTTTAACCATTATTTCTAATATAATTACGATAAGCCGTGTCTCGGCTAATCCTTATGTCTGTCAAGGCCCTAACTCAGTCTTAAAAAAAAACGGATTAGCGACAGCCTACTCTATGATTTTTTTTATTGTCCTTATAATTTTTGCAGAGACTGTACGGAAATTTCAAGCAATAAAGAAATTTTTCACGTACCTGGCAATGCATCTCAGTTGATCGTCGCTAATCCTATGAGGTGATACCAAAATTGCCGGATATGTACGACAGAGACTGTAATTGCAATTAACCGTTGTGATCCTGTACCCGGACATCGTATCATTGAGATACAGTCTCTCCCAGTCTTTGACATAACTCCTCTCCTTCAGCCTCTCAACATCCTTCGCCGTGACTCTTGGCATGGTATCGGCATTGTCATCCGAACCATCATCATCCTCATTGTTATCATGCCCATGATTCTCCTCTGAATCAATCCCTGATAAGATGTACTTCCTCTTTGTGCCGCCCTTCGGCTTAAATCCCGCCTTTTTGGCTGTCCTCATCAGGGTCTTCTTGGCAAAGCCCTTGAGTGTGGCATTCTTCTCCTTGACCTTGTGCAGTGGCGTCTGGATGTGCATCCCATGCGATGCGAAAGCAAACCTCCCAAATTCATGCTCAGGATGCCGTACACGATGCAGAAGCTTCCTGAAACTCTCAATACTCTCCACGGTTACCTCCTCATCAAAGGCCACCTTGATCAGTTGAAATGTGCACGAACGCATCTGAAGGCCCTCTGGGAGATTCTGATCGAGATGTGGCAAGTAGAGGACTGATATTCGTTTTTCCTTTGTCAGGGAAGACACCGGAAAGGCACGGACAATGCTCTGTTCGCATGCCAGTTGATCACAGGGAGATCCCTTGAACACTACGCGGTAGTTTGTGAGGAAGAGTGCTCCCTCAGCCGGAAGCAGTCCAGACACATTGTCTTCCCGTCCATCGGCCAGTAAATACACCCTCATTGGCTCAGTCATGATATCCTCACCGGATAGCAAGCTTGGTGCATGGATTTTGGCCTTCTGGACAGGTGGGATTCTCTTGGATTCCCGATATACTGCCTCTAGCATTTCAATGTGCATATGCACAACACCCGGCACCATTGCATGGAGATTCCGGAGGTGATCAGCTGTCACGCCTCCTTCGGTGCAAACCCTATCGATAAAGCGACAAACCATTTTGGCCACTGCACTTCCACACTCTCCCGTATCACTCTCCTCGAAGCCCTCATCGCTGTGTTCACTGTGACTGTGCGATTCGACAACGCTATTGGACACACTCGTGTCATCCTCAACTCCATGCACATCGAGTTTCTGCACCTTTCCGCCAATATTGACATCCGGCGGAATCAGCAGGGACACCATCCTATTGGCATAGTGAATAGCCTGACTGTACAGTGTGGATTCCTCCGATTTGATCAATTCTCCCTGCTTCGGACTCTCATAACTCGGCCAAATTCGCATCTGTTCAGCGGCAATTTCCAACGCTGATGGTTCCTGAATGCGAGACAACCGATACTCAGGACTACTACTCGGACTCTTCTTCCCATTCTCAGTCTTCCACGTGGCATAGACATTGTCACTCCCTGAGGATGATCTCGTCAGATACAGTGCTTTAATTTGCGTCTGAACATCCTGGTAGAAAGCAGCTTCCCAGAACTGTTGATTCTTCCACACAGGATGATCCTGAATGCACGTATAGGAAAACTGAATCACCCCAGTGCAGAGTTTCCGGCAGAAAACCGTCGAAAGTGGCAAGAGGGCTGCTGCAACTCCATGTTCATCCATTGCTGTATCATCCTGCAGAGCTCTATTCATCAGTTTCACCACCAAATCAAATTGCTGATGTTCCAGCATTGCCTTATTCCCCTGGACCGTCTTTGCCAATTCCCGGCACAGCGTCAACCGTGCATCTCGTTGCTTGAGTGTCCTCAGGACAGCCGGAAAGCTCTTCCTAGCCTCAGCAATTTTATTCTCAAAGATGCAATTAACACAGGATTTCAGCACTTCCAACCTCCTGGCCGTATTATTAACCACTGGCCTTCCATCCGAAATACTCTGCAGATGAGGTCCCATGGGAACAATTCTCGGTGACATTCGTGGAGTGTGAAATCTCGATTGCAGATCATTCTTAGCCATTCCCTCCTGAATAATTGCTGTAACTTGCTGGGAATTGATTTGAGGCATTGGCGGTTGATGTATCCGAGCAAATGCACCTTCAGGTGGCTTCAGCACCTTCTGCGTGTACGTCTGAGGATTGGGATTCTCATTGGTGTACAAAACCTGAGCCAACTCCTGAATATTCGACAAAACATGCCCAACATTTTGCTGTTCACTCCTCTGCAAATCACTCATTGAACTATACAGCTCATCCCAGGCATCACATGGCCTCCACGGTGGTCCACGTTCAGTGACAAATCCCGTAAAGAACATACTATCCAGGACACGTGACAAGAAATCACACTCAATGAGATCCCTAGCCCCCAAAAAGCCCGCTTTGTGGAATGTTATAACTGGCTTCGGATGGATACGAATGATGGTGAGGCAGGAACGATACCCTTGCAGGAGTTGGGCAAACATTCGCATAAATACCGCACGGATCTCCTTGTCACGCATCATCCTGTTGACCTTGACATCGCGACAATGGAGATCACCATTGAGGCCAACAGGATGGTGAATGCTAAAGGCCAAATCGGCCGTCTGGAGTTCAGGCTGAAGGACAAGTGTTAGTGCCAGCTGGGTGGTCTCCCACAATTGATTCGGCAACTTCGACACGGGTGGCACGAGAGATTCGGGTATGTGAATGGAACCACCATCGATGTCTGCTATAATAACATCCAGCTAAAAATAGAGACATTATATATTGTTATTTTTTTTTTCATCTCCTTCCTCGGCTTTAAAAATTATTATTGCTGCTCTGTACTCTTCGATACAGCCAAAAAATGTACAAGAATGATCCTTCCAGGTGACCTAAAATTCCTGGAATATCAATCTAAACCTCCAAGACACTGATCTTCAGATCAGCTTCAGATTTATTGTAAAAATATAAAATTAGTGTAAAAAAAGAATTATGAAAGAGAACCTCATTGGGAATACCTGACGTTTCTTTTCAATAACCCTACACCCTACCGAAAGATTATTGATTGGTTACAGGGCTTTATATTCTCTGAGGGCTCTCAATAATTTGCCCTCAGTACTGAAGTCTCTTGCGTCAGTTTTTCTTGGAGGTTGTTATCAACACTAAGACGGCGACGGACGCACAGGGTGGAGATGGGCAAAATGACGATAAGATGACGGAATTTGCTTCTGCAAGCCTCGGCCAAAAGTTCTCCATTGAATATTTAAATTAAGAATCTTATTTCTCTTTAAATCTCTAAGCTTCAGATGACGAAAATAAGAAACAAAAAATTCCAATTATATTACTGAAACATTTTTTCCTTTGGGGGAAGTGCCCAAGCTTCGTACAATCCCAAGTTTTGTAATGAGCGCCTAGGTTTTAAAATATATTGCCGAGTCACAGTTATTGAGAAACATTACGAAGCTTGGGATCGTACGAAGCATCGGCCTCTCAAAAACCGTTTTTTTTAATTACGATTTTTATTCATTTTTTTAAATAATTTTTACAATTGTCCACGTGTGAAAATACCGTTGAATCATTGCTAATAACGGTTTTTTAAGGTCAAGGGCTAAAAACACTCTAGAAAGCGCATTTATCAGGCAAATAGAGTCATGTTTGGGCTCGTTGGAAAGGTCTTGGAATTTCACACAAAACTGATTCCAATAGGTTTTGAACCGGTTCATAACCAAAAATTAATTTTTATTTGAAATTCAATTCGCTCCTTGGAAATTACAAGGGGCCAACTAATTTTCGGCCATTATTCAGGAGGCAGCATGAATGATTCAACTTTGTGTAAATAAGTATCTCAATTTAATGACTGAACAAAAATAATTTATTTCTTTTCTATTTGTATGAGCACTAATATAAACATCGAAACTTTTATATTTTTACCTTTCAAAATATGTTTTTTAATGACTTAGCTCCTTATCGCTTTAATAATGATGTGCAAATTTTGCTGAAATTAGAATCACAAGGGATCAAATTGCTTGAGTTAGTCCCCTGTTTCACAAAAAATTGATCAATGAATATATTTTGTGCTCCTTTACTTCAAAAAAAATTATGCAAGTATAATCAAAAAGATTAAAATTTTGAAAAACTTTTCTAATAACGAAATTTAATTACTTATATCATCTTAAAATTTATTATATTGTCTTTCGAAGTGCATTAGAATCTCAAAATTGCAAAAAAGTGAGTTGACCTCTTGTAATTTCCAAGGAGCGAATTATATTAGTCCTTAATTATTTTGGAAAATGTTTTGAGTAATTTATAAAACGCTTTAAATAGGTTGTGAACCGGTAATGAACCGGATATAAACCAATAAGTAGTTTTTGTCCGAAGATCAATTTTATTACTCTTAAATTTTTTTTTGTAGCATCTTTTAAGTGATTTACAGATCGATTTAAATCGATTTAGAACTAGTAAACGGTAAATGATGAGCAAGTACTTTTGAGGGATAACATCTAAGTCAAGAGTTCGAGCACTTCGCAAAGCCTGGGATGCTTTGCCTCTCCTTTAGCGTTACATTTTGTTACAATTGTTTAATTGTGTTTCTAAATTTCGTACGTTTTTTATTTCGAAAAAACTATTTTTGCTTTGTTATATCTGTGAATCTTGTGCAATACATTTTTTTAATACATAAATAAAGCAATAGAGCATAACAAACACAAGCGACCTGTTGGAACGATAAGAATTGTTTGTTTTATACCTTTTGTTGTATTTTCCATTTATTGCAATAAATTATTTATTTTATAATTTGAAAAATTGCACAATAAAAAATTCTTTGTCCAATACGTTCTCGACAGGAATTAATTCATACTTAAAGAAAAAGTAAGACAAGTATACTTCTAATTTCTGTTTGCCTGGTGGATATTAAAAAAATTCTTTTACATTTTTGAATAGTCCGCGGGTCGTATTTGAAGACTATTTTTTTTATTAAGGCCATTTCAGTGCTAATACTAAAGTCTTCCTATTCTGAGAAAGTCATATAATGCATCATTTGTTAAAAATTTACCCCGCATATTACAACAATACAAACATTACGAGCTGCCGTAATAATTTTCAGTAATTAAAATTTTTAAAGCTACTCACGACGTGTTTAAAATTGAAGACAACTAAAAGAGGCTTCATATTTCCATTTCGACTTTATTACAATGAAGTAGGTTGCTTTTTAGTGTGAAGACTTAAAGAAATTATATAACTTTCAAAATAAAAATGAATCGTCTTAGGAATTAATTTCAGACTTGAAGGATTATAATTTCTTAAATTCTTGCTTAAAAATTTTCGATAAAGGCCTTTAAAGTTCTGGAAATAACTTTTAAATAAAATATACCTTAACAATTCCGAGATTAATGAAAAAAAAATTGTAGAATGATATAAACAAAACTTTAAAAGCTTCAGTCAAGACACAACAAGTTCCATAATCATTTATTTGAAATGAAAATGTGACACTTCTTTTTGTTTTTTTTCCCAATTCTTATATTGGTCGTGATAAGCATTTTTTAAATTAAAAACTTGAAAAACTGAAAAATTAGACGAGCCTGTGAAGTGTCATGAACATTTAATTCAGAATAGTGAAACCTTAATTTTGATATAAAAATATTTAAATAAAATCTTAAAATTTTCTGTATCTCCTGAAAAGTTCTATTCAATTAAAGAGCAATAACACTTCATATCATACAAGCTCACCTTTAATTTTTTATAGCATGTAGGTAAATGTGTATGAAAGCTCTTTATGCGCAGCTTCAAAATTAAGGAAATCTTAAAGAAGTGTGACATATTAATTTCAGCTTCGTTTGTTTCATTTTAGAATGAAAGCTTAAAGAATTTATTTAAATCAAAACTTACATTTAACATTTTTTATCTTTAATTTCTTTATCACGAAAACCGATCGTATTTTAAATCTTTCCGGATCTTTCCGGCGGGAGTTATAATGACTCCGGCACACCTTTTAGATCAAGAAAATTTCATAAAATCAAAATTTGTGTCCCTTTCTTTCTTAAAAGCTTTGCATATGTCTATTCTACTCTTTCATACTCTTCCTCTTCTTCTTCTTTTTAACATCACACTAAAATAAATTTAGTTCTGCCCAATTTTGAGACCAAAAGAATGGGATGAACTTATTCAAATCTTTTTCGAAATAAAAGGACACGAATTTTGATTTTATGAAATTTTCCTGATGTTAAAGTTATGTCGCAGAGTGGTCGAAGTCAAGGAACAAATTTGTATGTAAGGGCATTGATAGACCTGGAGATTATCCAAGAGATGGCTTAGAAGAATTGGTGAAGAAGTAGAATTGGTACAAATAAATATCTACTCTAGGAACAGTTTTTCTTCTAAAAAACTTGTTCCAAAGAAAGTTTGTTCCAAAATTTTTGTCAGTGTCCGAAAATTTTTATTGTATAGGCCATTTTGTAGGACCTCTAAGTCTCTATTAAAAGCAAATTTCGTTAAAAAAAAAATGCATTTTTCACAGAATTGTGATATTTCCAATTGCATCACACAGGAAATTTCTTGAAAAAAACAATTATGACGAAAATTGTTGCTAATGTTTAGATGTCTTTAATTTTTAAAGTAAAATATTTTTAATCGAAAAATCGTGAAATTGGCTTAGTTCATACGCTGTGGTACCGAAAATAAATTAAAGAGAATTTTTTAATACTGTACTGTTCTCAAATGCTTCTGTATTATAGACTTTTCTTTGTGCTCGTTCTTGTCTCAACTGTTTTCAACAGTCGTGACAGGAACAAATACAAAGAAAAAGTCGGTTATATAGAATCACAGGAGAACAGTGATAAAAACATGTTTGATTTTCATTGGAATATTACATATTGTGATATTCCAATGAAAAATGAACATTTTTTTAGGAACTTTACTGTTCTCAAGTTCTTCCTACATAACAGACTTTTCCTTGTGTTGGTTCCTGTCATGATTGTTTGATGGTTTTAGAATACAACGAGAGGTTTGGGGAAAACAGTCAAGACAGGAACCAACAAAAGAAAAATCGATAATGCAGAACCACTTGAGAACAGTAAAGTGATACAAAAAAAAATAAGTTCAGGAGGAAGATTTTCCCTTTTTATACTTCATTGGGATAGCACCATTAGGGTAAGTATGCCAAATTTCCGCATACACTCAGTCCCAGCATTAAGCACTTCGAGATTATGCACCTGACGGAATTTTGCACATACGATTAAGCAAGTTTAACCATTAGGAGTTAATTTATGAAATCATTTTTGAATACGCCTGAATGTATACTATATTGCGACGAGGGAAATTTGAAAACACTGTGCTTCCATTTTAGAATAAAACTAATTTCTTTTATTAAGGTAATTTTTTTAAAATATTACAACCATTTATTGAAGAACTCTGGCCAAAAAGTACTATTTGTTAATGCATTTATATTAAACAGTTGAATCTTATTGTTTTGAATACTTTTACTCCGCGCGTAATTCGTTCTACGACCGATTTATTTAAAAGAAAGCCCCTGCAGGTAGGCAAAATTTTTCGATGCATAATGCCATTTCGAGCGTTTTTTTCGGTCCCGAAAATGTGCATAATCCCGGGACTGAGTGTAGTTGCATGCAAGCGTCAAAGTCTCAAGTATTAAATGCAATATTATTAATACAAATAGAATATTTTTATTACTTCTTCTTAAGGAGTGTTGCTTGGAACCTTGTAGACAGTTTATCGTCTTTATTTACTCTAAAATCATTCTTAATACATTTTAAAATAAATAAAAATATTGACATAGCTTTGGTGCCTTATTTCGGCCACTTTTATTCTCATAGTTCTTTGTCCATCGGGAATTCTTCAAATGTCTTTTTCACGTCATCTCGTTTGTCGAAGCTACATTTTTTGTTATTCTTTTGCATTGTATAATCTCTAGAGTATGTAAAAACCAAAAATTCATGAAAATTTGAGGAACAAAAATTGTGGCCGGAATTGCAAGCTGGCCGGAATTTGGCACACTTACTCTAAACCTTTAAGATTTCTTTCAGAATTGCAGGGAAAAATATAAAAATGTAATTTAAGCGTTATTTTAACGCTCAATTATTCGTAATTCGATCAATTATTTGTAAAAGTTTTTAAAAGTTCACATTTTTTAACTTTAAATTAAAGTAAGTTTTACGGGGATTTTTTTTATCGAGACAACTGGAGTGATCATTCCTGTGCAAATAAATAATAAACCAACAAGATCACTTACCAAATCTGTGATCTCACTCTGCAATGAACTATGAACTCCCATTATAAATGGCGTTGGCGTTGATAACACTTCGATTAGAGATGCGGGCAGAATTGGAATGTAAACGTGACTGTATCTGAAATTTTTACAAATACCAACAATGCATCAGCTCAGAGATTCAATTAAAGATCCCAATAAGACTTTCAGGCTTACCGGAATGGATACATGAGAGCCGTAAGGGCACGACAACTGTCCGTCAATCGCGAATAGCTCTTGGAGTGGAATAGGATCTTGTGTTCGGTCATCATGGCGCAGAACAACAAGAGTACATTCTTAATACCCAATTGTGTAAACAGGAAATCCACCGAGGTGCCCGTGACCGGAAGGGTGCTGTACAGTGGAGGCTGCAGGGCTTGCTTATCCCCAGCTCCAATGGAGAAACGCACCTGGGGTCCACCCGGTGGAGGAACTTGAATGCATCCGAGAATATTTCCAATCAGGGTCTCAAGTGGAAAGCCCAGACTCTCAATGTAGACCGTATAGATTGTTCCTAGGCAATTCTATCAGGGAAAAATATTATTTTAGGGAGATATGGGACAATAAAGGACTTGCTTGGGGATTACCCTAAAAGTCTCCGTGTAGTCTAGACGTGATACCAAGACCAGACATTTCGGTGCATACATAATACTATGGTGAGTGACTGTAGTCACAGCCGGAATGAGGGAGTTAGTTCTTCCGGGAGTTAGTGTCTCCTCTTCCTCGTCGATTGGCTTGTTTGGCGTTATCGAGATAGTCTCGTTGAAGCAGAGGCAAGCACAGTAGTGACGATTGGCATCGATATCCGTGAGTACGGATACGAAGAATCGGGGCTCTTGGCGTTCAGTGGAAAGGGCCCATCCAAGTGGTTGGCAAAACTACCAGACAAAACCCCCATCAGACCACCATTCCTCTCTCCCCCAAAGATCCCCACAAACTTAAATTTAGGACACTTACCCACTCAATTCCCTCAATAAAGGGAGTGTCGTGCCAGTCATTCTCCGGGAATCTCTGGAGGATCTTTCCACTTCTTGTGCCACTTCCTGTAACGAGACATTTGAGGTTATGTCCGAGTTGGGGCTCCACTTTCTTTGTCTCAAGAACACAACTTGCATTCGCTTCTTTTTGCGATAAACTCACTTTCTTTCTCGTGATCATAGCCCACAATTACAAAGTAGTCAGCTAGACGAGACATGGTTTTCCGGGGAATTTTCACAATTTGTTTACATCTAATTTTATCATTTTTCCCCTTTCACACTGACACGAATTTCACTTCTCGCTTCTTGCCTTTCCTACCCCACACACAACACTCTGCCAAGAAAAAAAGCCACTCTTCACACAATTTCCTGGTATCCCGCGGAGAATGAAAATTAACCGATCGGCAGAAGAGAATTCACACAAGTCGCCAGAAGCATTTTTTTGCTTCACCAAAAATTTCGTGAACCGCACCCTGAACAAATCAACAAAAAGGATTCCACGGATATTGTGATCACTACTCACTACATTTGGCTAAAATTGGTGCGATTACATAAGAGAGCACTTTAGGAATTGCTGCCACATTGCAAAAGGTGAAAAATATCTACACAATTTGGTGATAATACGGAAAATTCAATTTTTCTTCTTCTTCTTCTTCTTCTTCTTTTTAATTTTTTAGGCCGGACGTTCTGTCAACATCCACACAGCCTGAAGTTTGCGTCTTTCACTTTTCACTTCACTTCTGGTTTAAATTTGTGTTTTATATTTTTTTTTTTTTAACGGTCATTTTATTTATAACTTTTTTTTTTTATCTATTTTTATTTATTTATTTATTTATTTATTTTTTTTTTTTTTTTTATAGTATACTATTTTAAATATCTTTCTTCACTGTTTTTAAGAATTTTGTTATTTCACTGATATTTTTAACTGAAGTATTTTTGCAAATTGTTTTATAGTTTTGTATTTTAGAAAACTCGTACTTAATTCTTTCTGTATGATGCTCCCTGCACTTAATTATTATATGTTCCGCATCTTCTGGTTCATTACATTTCTCGCAATTTTCATTTTCAATACGTTTCATTAATTTCAAGAACTTTTTACTATATGTATGGTTACTCCTAATGCGGTTAAATACTTTAATTTTTCCTGCACTTAACTTTTGTCCCTTGAACCATGGCTTTTTATTTGGAACTTCCCCAACAATTTCCCTGTAAAACTTTCCTTTTTCATTAGTTATTTCCTTGAATTTTTGGCACCACTTTTTATAAATTCTTTTCTCAGTTATCTTGATATTCTCTTCTTTTGGAATTGTTACTTTAATCTTTTCAGCATCTGTCGTTGTCCCGCGTCTGGCAGCTGCATCCGCTTTTTCATTTCCTATGATACCTGTGTGACCAGGTATCCATTGAATTGTGATTTGTTTGTCCGGATGGTTATCTACTAATTTGTGAATCAGAGTATCATAGTATTTTGTATTATTTTTATTCTGAAGTGATAATGCCGCACTTTGAGAATCAGTAAATATCACTATTTTTTCTTTTCCCATGGATATTGCAAATTTAATAGCCAGGAAGATGGCTATCGTCTCCACCGTACAAATGGAGATTTCCTCCTCAATTTTCTTGCTGATTTCTTCTCCTGTATCTTGCATTATGATGCCTATACCTCTGTTTTCCCCATCATCAGATCCATCTGTATATATAACAAAGTGATCCGCAAATTTTTTAATTGTTTCTAGGCTTATGGTTTTGAGAATCACATTTGAAGTTTGTACTTTTTTCATCTTTTCCAATCCTTTGATATTGTCATATATGTGCAGGTTCTTAGGTGGGTTAGTGGGGTATTTGACCACTGCTGTTTCCAGGATATTTTTGTTGTGCTCAGCAATCTGCTTAAAATTTGGAATTTTTAATAGGCTATCCTTTTCTTCCCTGCTATTCCCTGCTAGTTTCCCAATAAGGAATTTGGCAACTGTTCTTTCTAAATCATATTCCACTGGATACTCTGCGGCTTCTGCTAACATTGTAGTAATAGGGGTTGACTTAGTATATCCCAATATTATTCTTAAGGCTTCGTTTTTGATTGTCTGCAGTATATGGTATTGGTTTGAACTATTGTTATTATAGAAGGCTATTGCACCGTACACTATTCTTTGTTTTATAATTGACTTGTAAATGTTTAGTAAAATGTAGGGATCAACTCCAGCTCTTTTACTACTAAAATATTTCAGTATGTTTAAATATTGTGGGATGTTTTCTTTCACAGTTTTTATATGTATTTTAAAGTTTAATCTATTATCAATTGTTAAGCCTAAAATTTTAGCGCTTTTTACTTCTTTAATTTTATTGTTATCTAATTTTAGTATGTTTAAATTATTTCTTACGTTTTTGTTAAAAATTATATGTTTACACTTTTCGTTATTTAGCTTTAAGTTTAGGGTATGTAATATATTTTTTAGTTGGTTTAAATAGTTATTTGCTTTTTCATACGCTTTTTCCAATGTATTTCCGCTAACCACTAGAGTGACATCATCCGCATACTGCAATACTCTGCATTCTTCATTGTTGAGATCATGTATTTCTGTTGTGTAGATGTTGAACAACGTTGGGCTAAGCTTGCATCCCTGTGGAACTCCTTCACTGGTCATTATGCTAATTTGTTCTTTTTCCGTTGACATTATCAATTCCCTATTGATTAGTAATTGATGTATCCAATTTGAGATTTCTTGACTTATTTCGTGTTGTTCCATAATTTCTATCAGCGTCTCTATCTTTACATGATCAAAGGCTTTCGATATGTCTGTGATTATAGCAATCGTCACCCTTCCTTCTGCTTTGTCTTCCTGAACCTTTGATAATAGACTTGCTATATAATCCATGGTACCTTTTCCCTTTCGGAAACCGTAACAATTTTCTGATAAAACCTCTTTTAGTTCTAATTCTTCTTCCAGATTTTTTTTTACAAATGTGTTTACTAATTTTCCCATGACGTCTAGCAAAGCGATAGGTCTGTAACTGCTGATTTCCATTTTGTCTTTTCCAGGTTTTATTACGGGAATTATTTGTATTTTTTTCCATGATTCAGGGACCTCTTGATTTTTCCAAAGTTTATTAATGTGTTGTGTTATTAAAGGATAATGGTTTTCTGGTATCATTTTTAAAATTTTATTCGATATTTTATTTACTCCGGGAGCTGTATTTTTATTATTTTTGATGACTTCCGTGACTTCATTTTCTGAGCATAGTTTACTAACATTATCTATTTTTTTTATGTTTATTTCTTTAAATTCTTCACTTTTGAAATTTTTTGAAAGAAATTCTTCCGCGTTTTCTTTTTTTTCGAATAACTTAGATTTCTGTTTATGTTTTGAAAAATTTAATTTGTTTATATTATTCCAGATATCCTTTGAACTCATATCACTATTTATAGATTTTAAGAATTCTATTTTAGATTGCTTCTTCGCTTTTTTTATTTCTATTTTTAACCTACTTTCTGCTTTCCGCCTCTCTATTTCCGATTCTAATGTCTTAAGTTTATGTTTAAGTTTTTGCTTTTCATTTTTTATTAACCAAAGTCTTTTAATCTTATCGTTCCACCAGTGTTTAGGTACGTATTTATTGTTTTTAGGGATTATAATTGAATTGTTTTTAATGCATTTTTCTAAGTTTTCCTCGTAATGTTCATAGTCATATATTTCGCGAATGTTAAGCTCTTCAATATCTTTTTTTAAATTTTTTTTATTGATTATTATGTTATTTGTTGGTGGTCTTTTCTCATTGTTATCAATCTGAATTGGCAAGTGATCTGAGCCTAGTGGCTCTTGTAGTACTCTCCAATCAAATTTACCGCTTAGATTACTTGAAACAATCGTTATATCTATTGCACTTATTCTACATGAGTTTGGCACTTGATACGTATAATCACCCGTATTGAGACATATAAAGCTTGAATTTATTATTAAATCAGATATTATATAACCTCTAGAATCATTTTTACTACCGTCTTCCCATAGTATATTATGAGCATTTATATCACCTCCGATTATCACATTATTTTTAGAGTCGTATTTATCTATTATTTTTTTAAATTGGTTTTTTATATCACTGTTATTAATATTCGGTGGAATGTATATTGATATTATTGTATATGATAGGTTCTCATTTTCAATCTCGGCTTCTATAGCTTCAATTGGGTAGAATTCACTTAATTTAGTACTTTTGTAGACAATATTTTTATGTATTGCTATTGCTACTCCTCCATGATTGCTATCTCTGCAATTCGCTTCAAGGCTATAGTTTTTAATTTTAATTTTCCTGTTTTCACTAATCCAAATTTCTGATAGGATTAATACGTCATATTCATTCTCGTTTGCAAAGTGTTCAATCTGATCCTTATTATGTTTTAGGCTTCTGCAATTGAGTTGGAGGACTTTCATCATTGGATATTAAGATTCCCCTCCAACACTTCCAAAATTTCTCGAATTACCAAGTCTTCGTTTCCTCTGGTATCGGAATTGCACACTTTCTGCCTTATTTCGGCCACCATCGAACGCAGTTTCTCAATGGTTTCTTCTTGCTCTTTAAGTTTTACAACTGTAGCATAGAGCGCCGATTGCTTCTCCGCTTGTTGCTCGATCTCTGCGGCTTCATCTTGATTTCCCAACATGTATTTTTGGGCTTCCCAGAAGGTGAGTTTACGAATCGTCATGATCCTCTTAATAGTCTGCTGTCTTTTCCTTTCTTTGCAGCTCTTATCATGTGTCTTGTGTTCGTCATTCTTGCAAAATTTACACCAAACTTTGACGCAATCCTTCCTTTCCTCTTCACTGACATGTTTTTCCGTACAACCCTCACAGATTTCCTCACCTGTACAGTATTTCTTGAAATGTCCGTAAGATAGACATTTCCTGCAGAAAAGTGGCATTGGGATAAAATATGTTACCCTTAGATTTATCCCGTAGATCGACATGCTGTTTGGAAGCTTCGTTCCTCTGAAAGTTATCTTCAGTTTGTCCGTTGCTTCTACTTTTTTCTTTGCAGCATCCCATCTGGTCAGTCTCTCTACCTCCACGATCTCGCTTTCTGCTCTTGCATTTTCTTGTAGATCTTTCAGTTGGTATTTTTGATCTACGTTTGCAATGACTCCTTCAGAAAAGATATAGAATGATGGTACAAATACTTTGAGACCCTCCACCTCCCTGAAAGAATCGCTGTTCAGGATGTTGTTGGCCGAGATGGCATCTGCAGTTGTGAGTTTCAGCTTATTTTTGTTAACAATTATAATTTTTACGATCTTGTGGTGTGTGATTATATTTGTTATTTTTTTCCCCAGTTCAATTGCTTGCAAGTTTTTTCCCTGAAATATAACCACGAAAGGGCCCCCATCATTCGTTCTGTATTTCAATTTTTCTTGCCTCTCCCTTAGTATTGGCGCCTTAGGCGGGATCTCAGGGAATCCCTGAAATCCTGTTCCACTGCCTGAAGCACCCGTGTCATCTTTCTTTACGTTTTGCTTTAAAGCCTTAGCTTTCCCCGTCGTTTGGCTCTTCTTTATCTGTGTCATCCTGCTTCAAATCTGCTTTATTTCTTGAATTCTTTTTACTTCTTTTATCAATCAATCACTTAAATATCTTATATCACTGTTTTTAAATCACCACTTCACTTATTTCACTTATTATTCGGTTTTTTTCACTCAAAAATTTTTTCCACGCCAATCCAATATGGTTTCCACTGACACTCCCTCTTACAAGCTGAACAATCTTCAATTTTTCTCACTGCACCAAAATTAATCTCTCTTCTTCTTCTTCCTTTCGCACTGACAGACTGAAGCTTCGAGTGTCGAGTGCTTGGGGCGCTGTTGTCGAAATGAGAAATTTTTATCAAAATTTCCCATCTGGTTTGTGTACTTGCTAATACACATTTTTGAATAAACTTGGAAAAGGGCAGCAAACTGCTCAATTTAATGCAGTAATTTTAGATCAGTATTACAATCGTCAGTTAAATCAGTATTTGTCGTATGTTCATTTTTGTTATTTTGAGATTTAATCGGCGTAATTTTTTTATTAAACGCACTTGAGAAAAAGAACGAAAATTATCGTAGGTGCCCTTTAATAAAAATTTAACAGAGTTTGTCGTAACTTTCATTTTTGATGAAGTTACGACCATTTTCATGATTTTCATACAAAATTGTCTCTAATCATCATTTGCCGTAACTTCTTTTGCTCGTTTGCGTGGCTTGTAATTTGTAGCAAAAATGTAATATTTTTCATTAAAGCGCTCACAAACTCTTCCAAATATTCAAAGACAGTGCGAATAATGCAACATTAAATCATTTTAATTCAATATTTGTGAGAAAAAGTAAGAAAAAATCCCTGCCCATTTGTCAGTAATTCAAAACAAAATAAGCGACACTGCGCGTAAAATTTATTCAATAAAATTTATGAAACTCAATCGGACGACATGAAATTTTGTTAGGATTATAGTAGGTAAGATTAAGGTCAAAGTTTGAATATTGACCGGCCTCTATCTCCGGTTCTAATTAACATTTTAAACTAAATTTTGAGTTTTGGTTTCGTCTCGATGAGCACTTTCAGATGGAAGTTCAAAACGTCTCCACAGATGGCGCTGCGACAGCGTCAAAATTCATCAAAATTCAAACTCATTTTTCTCAAAAATTCCTTTGTGCAAGTTTATGAAATTTTAGAGTGTTGTAGTCCAGTTTAGGGCGTTTCCAAAAAGTGGCGTAGGTTCGCTGTGGTTATAATAGAATCGGAGATATGAGGGGTCAAAGTTCACGAAATTCAAAAAATCATATCTTCGGTTCTATTTGACAGATTTTGATTAGTGAGGGCTTAAACGACAGATCTCACCAAATTCTACAACTTCCTAGAACATTTGAACTTCGTGAGACCAACACCAGGGGCGCCACAGTCTAGAAACCAATTTCAATATCACATAACCTCAATTATCTCGACTGTCGCTGAGCCGATTTTGATGATTACTTCGACATAATTGTAGAGGACATTTGTCTCTATATTTCGTCCATACATCATTTTTCGATCAGATAATGCGATCTGTTCGATTTTGCCGTTTAAGTGTGAAAAAATTGATTTTCCCATAATAACGCTTTGAAATCACTCAGATGCCAATTTGACTGCCTCTACTTCACCAAGGCACTTAAAATAAGGTTTTAAATGGAAAGTCTCACAAAATACAACAATTCTTTGATATAGTTGAACTTCATCAAATGAACACTTGGGGCGATCTGGTCGAAAAAACGAGTTCAGAAACAAACAACCTCGATTATCTCGGCTTCTGATTAATCGATGAGATCAAGTTCTATAGCAAAATTATAGAGTACATTCTGGTCTACATTTCACCCATATATCACTCTTCTGCCAGTCCATCCAAATCCTTGATATTTTGGATTAACTCTTTCGTCTCTTTTGGGACTGTAGTACCCAAAGAAGCATATGCATTTTCTATGAAAAACATTTTTTTTAATTATTCAGAACTGATAAAAATCCGATTCTTGTGGATGATTACAAACTATAAGGATGTCCAAATGTAAGATATTTTTTGTAGGACCTCAATTAATTCTTGAGCTTAGATATTTTTGATTAAAAATTGTGAAATTGGCTTGCAGCATATGCTGCGGTCCGGAAAGAGTTAACCCTTTAAGGACGATTGGAACACCGGTGTCCCATAAAGAAAATAATTTTTCCTAACTACCTAAATTTATTTTTTTCTTATGTCTGTACATAATTATTGTAAAGTAGAAGGTTGAAGGAATCTAGAATATTTTTTGCAAGTCTCTAGCTATTTGCTATGTAGTAAATATTTAAGCTCAAAAATGGCGAATGTTTGAATTCTGAAATTCATAATTGATTTTATTTATTTTTTATACTTTCAATTCTTTTTAAGCAAACCCCTTTTGGCAATAAAAACTACAATACTCATACGTAATATTTTTCATTAAAGCGAAAAATATTATTCATTGGTATTGTCGAAAATATTATTTAAATTTTTGGGCTATTTTTGTTCCTATCGTTCATAGAAGCACAAAATACACCGAATCAGACTCTGTTGGACTTTCCAAGGTTAGATGTAAGACTTATCATTGATTGTGTTTCCCAGTTTAATTTTTATTGTTGATTTTCAGCCCGTAAGAAGTGTCTCGTCGTTAAAGGGTTAAATACAAAATTTGCATAATTTCACGAATTTGATTCAAAATAACTGAATAGCGTCCCTAACTTCAGCTTTAACTCTTTCCGGACCGCAGCATATGCTGCAAGCCAGTTTCACCATTTTTTAATCAAAAATATCTAAGGTCAGGAATTAATTGAGGTCCTACAAAAAATATCTTACATTTGGACATCCTTATAGTTTTTGATCATCGACAGGAATAGGATTTTTATCAGTTCTGAATAATTAAAATTCATTATTTTTCACAGAATATTCATATGCTGCTTTGGGTACTCAGAGTCCCAAAAGAGACGAAAGAGTTAAATCGAATTTGCATACACTTCGAGTTAGCTCACATTAAGAATCTCACCTACATAAGCCGGTTAGGATTATCTGTCCCTTTTTAGAGGTAGCCTAGGTAAACATTTCATCCATTTACCTATCTATGACCGGAAAATCCTCCATTTTGAATTTTTAACTGATATGAGTCCAAAAATCATGCGAGAAACTAATTCACGGCGACCTCTATCTCGTGAATTCGAGCATTTCCCAAATCTGGGACGCTTTATCGTCTTTTTTTCTCACTCAGATCTTGCGTATGCCTCATGTTCGCTATTTAGAACTTGACAAATTCGAGAATTAGGCTAAACCTCTAGTCTGAAATCCGTATTATGCTATCAATTCTATTTCCTGTTGCTTTCTAAATCCGAGCAATCCGTATAGCTTACAGCTAAAGAATAAAACAGAATATCTCTTCTAATTTGTTTATTATTTGGAATTATTCATTTATCCTGAGATTACATAGTGTTATTAAGCTTAATACATTGTTTTATTAAGCTATGTTGTTTTCGATACCTTTTCATATATAATTATAAATAGGTAATTGTAATTCAGCAAGAGACAATACAATTTATTCATTCAATAATTTATCCATTATTTAATATGTATGAAATACTGGCACAAGTTCCTTCTTATAACTCTAGTAATCTTCTTGCTTTATTTTATTTGATATTTTATTTATGTTTTCTTTTTCATCATCCTTTGTATTAGATGCATTTCTTTTTGTGTATGAATATTATTTGGCAGTAATTTTACATGGAAATCAAATAGAGAAATATTTTTCTTTTACTGAAGCGTAAACAATTTGAATTTAAAAATAATAATGACAGAAAATAAATCTTTTTAATGAAAAAAAAAGTGAAACAAAATGAGAAATAAATACCAATGTTGGTGTTAACAGATGAAACTCAAAAAGAAAAACAAATAAATTTGCTCGAAAGATCAATTGATAAATTTCTACAAAAAATAGGACTTAACGAAAAAGTCTTGTTAGATTAATCTAAAAAGGAAAATTGGAAGTTTGACCAATTCTCTTAATTTTTCATCATAAAATATTGAGATCATTCCTTACTTGTTTTTTTTTTAGACATTCTATCGATAAGAAGATGGGATAGCAATTTTGTGTTTAATTTCCTTTTTTTTCCTACAATTAAATGCAAGACAGTCTGATAATAAAAGAATTTCTTAACAAATTAGAGAAATAAAGTAAAAAAAATAAGAATAATTTTTACTTTCTTGTGACTGACTCTGCAAAAATTCTTCCTAACAATGACAAATTATTCCTAAAAATAAGAGTAATTAATAAAATTGGCATGGTTTTTTTTCTTGCATTTTTTTCTCCTAAAATATACAACTAAAAAAATTATAATTCAGCTATTGTCCTTCCATTCTTCTCCTTCTACCTAAATCTTTACATTTTATTCAATATTTTCTCTTGTTCAGACTTAAAGAAAATAATATATAATTCATCTCAAATTGAACATATTTTTCATTGTCGTTTAAAAATTCAAAAATATAATATAAATATTGTATAATTAAATAAATTGATCACAGTAATTAAAAAAAATGAAGAAAGACAAAAATAATTGTGGCAATATTTTGAGAATATTGAAATTAAAAAAAAAAGGCTAACAAATCGCTATTCTCGGAACAAAAGCCGACAATAATGTCCTGAATGTGAGTTCATGATTTTTCCTCATTTTTCCTTTTTCATTTCATTTCTTTTGTGTATTGTTCTCTGTGAAATAAATCTTCTTTCACATGCTTTTTTCCCTATAATTTACATTATTTGATTTCTTTTTTATACTTGTTTTTTTTTATACAATTTCTAACTAAATATGTTGGTTTTTTTTTGAAAATTTTGAGTTATTTTTTTTTATCCATTAAAATTATGTCAAATATTATTTTGTTCCGTTTTTTATCAATGTTTTCTTTTTACTTTCGTGTTAATTGCGTATCTGAAGAAATTTTTTTTTTGGATATAATTTCATGCATAATTCTTCTTCCTTACCTTTCATGTTGGTTGATTAATTTCACACGAGAATCAATGAATCCGTTTTCATACAAACTGAAATCTCTGACGCACTTGTCGCACCAATTTCTTCTTCCCCTTGTACGCCACGGTAATATTTTCAATGAGTCGCGAGAAATGTGCCGGACCATCTCGTGCCAGGATAAACGTATCTCTCGCCTTACTCAGAAAATCAATAAAGTCCCCATAGTGCCTTGGTGAGATGTGTGACAATCTGAAAAGGGGCATAATTAGATAATTACGGCGATAATTGATAATGCCACAGTTAATCTGATATTGACGCACATCAACTGAAACATTGCCCTCTCCCCCCAATCCTAAACCAGAGAGAATATTATACATACCTTGAGTGTGTGGTGTTAACATATGCGGCAACAGCAGCTTCTAACAATTGTCTCAGAGGTGCCCTATCATAACTCAATTTCTGCACTGGTCTCATATTGTTGCCTACAAAGGAACAAAATAATAGGAACTTAAGGAAAATTGCCAATTTAGATTGATATAATATGCAGCTATTAGAAGTTATTGATTCACGTAAATCACTTAAATTATTACAAATAAAAGGGGTGGCAAAGCGTAGTAACTTTGCAGAATGCTTTGACTTATAGGGGAAGGTTTTGCAGATTCGTACTAAAAAAGGTGTCCATTTAAGATTTTTTTTTAGATGTCACACAAACCAAATCAATTATACCACTATGTCAAAAAATCTTTTACTTATTAGGTTCATAATTCTGCTTCACAAAATTCCTGGAAATCCTTGGATTTTCCTCTACAGGAAAATGAAAATTTAGTGATAATTTTTACGAAGCTGCTCTGGAGGCGAATTCTGTAACGCTTTGGCAATGCCATATGACAAATTGTGACAATTGTGACAAAACATGTGACATTGTCAGAATTCACATATTTAAGATTTCTGGCAATTAAAATGACAATGAATGTTGTTAAACAAATCAACCAAGACAGACTGTATTTGCATAATATTGCTAAGTAAAAGCATTTCATTAAAAAATCAGTGAATTGAATTTTCGAACTCATATGATATGACAAAAAAGCTCGAATGGCATTGTCAGGTTTCGAACTTACGCGTGACAATGCCACGAAAATTACAGAATTCCCCTACTGGTTTGCTCAGCTTCGTACAACATTTTTCCCACCTACGTAGGCTTCATTTTCCCCAGAAACGTTACACGGGACACAAAAATTTGAGCATCATTGCCTAGATGGAAATTTATCTATTTGTTTTCACCATTTGTAGGAGATGTCAAGCATTAAAAAATCAATTTTATCCTATTTTTCTAAGACATGTTTCTTGACACTTGGAAAACTATTTTTGCACTGCATTCTGACAATCAATTAAGTGCTTGGTTAAGTGTGATTCTATCATAATCATACCTATTGCAATGAGGGGAGGTTTGGGACAGGGGTAGTGTGGGACAAGGCGATTTTTTCAATAATTCTTGAAATAAATGGGATTTAACCACTACTCAATCATGGTCTTAAGAGGTATCTTCCCGTAAAATTATTGCTCTACCTGCCGATTTTACTCGGAGATTTTTTGAATTGTAACGGTATATTCTAGTACATTCAGAGGAAATCTGTAGATTTTCGGCAGAATTTCTGCCTGAAAATTTGTAGATTTTCGACAGAAATTCTGCAGATTCTCGGCAGAATTTCTGCATTGGAAATCTGCATAGTCTCCATTGTCTCAACAAAAATATTGTTGATTTATCAAGACACTGTAGAAGTTACAAAGAAAATGGTATGCTCTGCTTAACAAGCATTACCGATTAAACATTTTAGATAACTAAAAAGATGCGAGCAAAAATACTAATTTCTTAAAAATCGCCAATCGAATGATACAAAAAAACACGAAATTTAGGTCGACACTGTGTTTAAAGATATCACTTCACTATTCTCTACTTATAACACGGCGTCGCAGAATTCTTCATTTTATATAAACACTGTGATATCACTAAGAATCACTCTATTGAATTTTGCAAACTTCAGTGAAAAATATTCCATCTTTTGTAAGGGACAAACCAACAATCTATTCTACTATCTATAATAATTGGGAGAGTGACCTGCTTATGCATCGACTGATGTGGGCTCCAGACTGTTGCGAGCTTTTGCACTACGTCCTAACACTTTCACGACTCAATAAGCACTGACATCCGTACTCACTGAGATCGTACGATCGACTAATTCTAACACAGTCGTCTTCTCCACCACCAGAGGCGCTGGCCTAGAAAGGAGACATTGCGTCTCGAATATTCGGGTTGCCTCAGCAGAGCATTTATTGCTATAAGGCGGGAAATTTGACTGCTACACTTTTCAGACACATCTGTCTGGAAAGTCTAGAATGTAGAAAAAATCTACAGAAAATCGGCAAAATATCTACAGAAATTCGTCAGAGTATGCACCAGGATTCGTCAGAAACTCTGCAAAAATTTCTGACGAATTTTGTCCCAAGCCCAAATAAAATTCGTAGGAATATCTACAGATTTCTCGGCAGATTTTCGGCAGAGGTGTAGATATTTTCTGCAGAAAACTTAAAGATGTCTGACGAAATTATTTGACGGGGAGTGTCGACCTAAATTTCGTATTTTTGTATCATTCCATGCTCGATTTTTAAGAAATTTGTATTTTTGCTTGAATCTTTTTACTCATCTAAAATGTTTAATCGGAAATGCATGTTAAGCAGAGCATACCATTTTCTTTGTAACTTCTACAGTTTCTTAATAAATCAACAATATTTTTGTTGAGGCAATGGAGACTATGCAGATTTCCTATGCAGAAATTCTGCCGAGAATCTGCAGATTTTCGGAAGAAATTCTGCCGAAAATCTACTCAATTTTAAATATCTACAATTCTCACAAGTTCTCCAGAAAAGGCAAAGCGAGAGTTAGAATAAAAAAAGCAAAGGTAGATGGAAAATAATAAGAAGAAAATACTTTAAATAATTGATTGACAATAAATTACTCTACTGTACAAATGAAATTGATAGGGGAAAGTGCTCTCCTTTCGAACGTTCATGCCTTCGAATAATATGAATTTTCTTCTAGTTTTCCTAAGAGACTTACACCTTTCTATTAAATATTAGATGCCTTATCATCAATTGTAGATAATTCCGTGATAATTTAGTGTAAATCTCTTACGAAAAACAAAAGAAATTCACATTATTCGAAGGCATGAACGTTCGAAGGAAGAGCACTTTCCCCTATTAATTTCTAAGTATGAAATAAAATATTAAACATTTTTATTTCAATTAGAAACATTTTTTTATCTATAAAGCGCGTCCACGATAAAATTGTTCCAAACGATTTGATATTTTTGACAGATGTCACTAGCTCTCCGCATTTTCGTTGTAGCAAACGTTGTAACACGTGTTTTTACTTTTCTTTTGGTGAAATTCTTATCAAATTCTGTTTATTTTTCACTGAGAGAAGGGAACTGAGCATGTAGACGTATCTAAAAAAAATCCTGGAATCAATTACGCGGACCTTGGAAAACTCACAAATACCTCATGCCAGACCATCCGGAGGGTGATTCTTCGATTCCTCGACAGTAAAATCACTGCCCAGAAACCAGGATGTGGAAAAAATTGGGGTATTGGAGATCGAGATTTGGAGAAAAAGGTGATCATGAGCTACAAGAACAATCCTTCGACATCTGTGAGGGATATGGCTAAAAAACTCAAATGTTCTTCCAGTCTTGTGCACAAAATCAAACAGAGGAATGGGCTAAAGACTTTTAAGGTCCAAGTAGCCCCTCATCGCACGGATGCACAGTCAGTCAGCTAAAATACGAGCTCGAAGGATGCACAATAAGATGATGTCTGGCTTTAGTGGGTGCATCTTGATGGATGATGAAACATACGTAAAAGGAGACTTCAAACAATTACCAGGACAGCAATATTACACCGCAGTCTCGCACAGGATGTAAGATAAAGTACAGGTACAAAAATTATGAAGTTTCTAAAAAAAATACATGGTTAGGATGGCGATCTGCTCATGTGGACGTCAGAGCAAGGCGTTCTTCATGCAGGGCAACATGAACTCGTCAATTTACATCACGGAATGCCTCCAAAAACGCTTGTTGCCTCTGTACAGATGCCATGACATATCCCCGATCTTCTGGCTAGATTTGGCGTCGTACCATTACTCAAAAGCAACCAAAGATTAGTACGAGGAGAACGACGTTCGTTATGTACCCAAAGAAATGAATCCTCCAAATACTCCAAATCTCCGTCCAGTTGAAACATATTGGGCTATTATCAAATACGATCTGAAGAAGAAGGCTAAACGCGTCGAGAAGATCGAGGACTCCAAGAAGAAATGGAATGAAACAACCAAGAACCGCGGTGATCTTGTACAGACCTTGATGGGAGGACTCAAGAAGAAGATTCGAGATTTCGCCAATCAAAAATTTCAAAAAATATTTTTTCTTTTTTTTTAATATTATGTAGACTTCATTTTTAAAGTATTATTCTTGGGAACAAATTTATCGTGGACACGCTTTAGTATTGGTCATCGAGCAAATTTAAAAATTTCTTGAAATATTTAGGGCATATTATTTTGGTTAATATTTGTGAAGGTAAGCGCTTTTGGTAAACAAGAGAGATAATATAATTTAAATATAATGAGCAATTGAAATTGTTTTTAAATTTAAATTATAAATCGTAATATTTTTAATTTTTTTCCATTTAACATTTCGGAAAAGGTAATGAATTCAATAATTCCTTTGGGAAAAAATATATTTAAAAAATAAATTAATCAATATAATTCATTAAATATTTTTTGATGAATTATTGATGTAAATTCCTATGTTTCATGTGATAATAGTAATTGGATACCAATTGAAATTCGTAGACCAAATTACACAATTTGCAAATGTTAATCGGTTTTCCTTTGAAATCCTATCAAATTTGAATTGCTTAAAGACACTCTCTATCTCTATTGCATGCACTTTAAACTTACCACGATGATGGGAATTGAAGTGAGTTATTCCAGGTGTTGGAACACTGCATCTCCGGAGGATGTCTGAAAGAACCGTGGCACACTGTACATTTTTGATGACTAATGGAATCATATTGGCCAATTCGGCCTTTCCCAGTGAATGTGACAATGCACAAGCCCAGTGGATGTCATTAATAGCCGGATGGGTATCCTGATTGTAGGCCAAATGGACATTTTTCATGGCCAAAATGCCCAATTTGTAGGAACGCATCGGATATCCACGGTGCTCCATATACCTAAACACACGGAGTATTTGCACAGAATTTAATGTTTGGTATTTAACACAACAACACTACAAATGCGGAATTTGATTTCAACATCAACAATGAATTGTGTATTTACCTAGCAATTGTAAATAGCTGACTTGAGGTCATGATGTGAGATGCAGCATCAATCACAATCTGATAAGCAGCCTCAAATGCCATCGGGTCATTCTCTGTCAATGTTAGTGCATTCAGGGCACAATTCGGTGGATCTTTTGTGGCACATTGGAGTGCTAGAGTTCTGGCACAACCAGACAATTCCTCTTGTTGCTACAATTAGGACAAAATACCAAATGGTATTATTGATATATTGCTGTAAACTTAACAAATGACTTTAATTTTCAATTTTGCTCTTATGCAAGGGGAAATTTGCCAAGTGCAATTGAAGTGAATAAGATATTTACAATTTTATTGTCAAAATTTTGGGAAGACTACATATTAATTGATTTTTTTTTATTTCAAGATTTCTTCAGTATTTTTGATGAGTAAAAGCTGAAGACTACGCGGAAGTGCTCTGCCTTTCTTTACTCATTTAAAGCCGTAATGAATTAAACAATATACAAAATTACCCCACAGTACTCTATGCAATTAATGATTCTAGGTTCTCTGCTATTTTCCCAATGATTGTGGCAATGGGTAAGTCGGCAGTAGACGCGCTTACTCAAGTTGGAAGTCACGAAATTAAATATAGTCAGTAAATTATTTAAAGCCAACGACAATATAAAAATTTAATTTAAGTCATTGAAATTTGAAAGGAAAAAAAAAAACAAAATAACAATCTGAGTATCAACCTGTAGGGGAATTCTGTAACAGTGTGACAATGTCATATAACAAATTTAGGAATTTTTATATGGGAAATTCGGAAAAATTAATTGAAAATCAGATTCATACCACTTGCTAAGAGCTTTATAGAGCTCCTTGCAATAGCTATTTGATGCTCACTGGCTTTTAATAATGTCCTACTCCTAAATTCATCGCGACAATTTGTCATATGACATTGTCATATCGGTCATATCATTACAGAATTCCCCTGCTGGTATAATTAAGTGTAATTTTCAATTATTTGCTGCCTATTTCTATCAATTAATAACATTTTCAATTGCATTTTTGTGTACTTTTTCTAAATATTTCTTTTTTCTGAATCAAATTTAATAGTAATCAAAAAGTAATCTATTTTACTGCTAAAACTCAAGGAGAGAGCAGTTATATAATCCACGTTTTTCAACTTGTCACCGTCCTGGAGCTTAAACGGTGAGAGATATCAACTACCGGTCTTCGGTGACACCCGATAAAAAAATATCTCTGGACGTATTTTTTTCTTTTTGCCCACACTCTCCTCCATCCCCTTCAAAACCGTGTTTTTTGTGTATTTCTGTTATTTTTTGATATGTTTTGGAGACAGTTCAGGTGAACATTTCTTCCAAGCATATCTATAACCTAAAGAAAAATCGCCATCTTGAATTTATAAAGGAAAAAGTTTAACTACTTTGGAGGGCCTATATTTCAAACAATTTGGTTAATTTTAGATTTTTTGGAAAGGTCTTGAAATTTCCAATCCGGTAGCATCGGTCACAATTAGTAATATGTATCGGTAAAAGACCCGTAAGTGACCTATCTTTTTCAAATATTCCTTTTTCTGTTCATAAAATTCTGGACAAATAATGCAAATTTGGTTTAATAATGTAAGACGAATTCGTTCCGCGACTAAAGATCCTGCAGTTATTATGAATCTCCAAATACTGATTGGGTACACAATGTGATTTTTTCCTAAGATTAGCCCTCTGAGTGGGAGTTGAAGGGTGTGCATTTTTAAAGCAGAGAGTTATCATGTCTTCTGATGATGTAATCCGGTATATCCGGAAGTCCGGTATAGTTAAATTTTAAATTTTGCATAACGGTGTTTAAGGTATGTTGTTTTGATATGTCATATATCAAGAATTGTTAACTATTTCTTGAACTAACTTTCAATTTCGTTTTTTTTTTTTTTAGTTTTAATTTGGTCTACTCAAGCTGCGTTACAATACGATCATAAAATGAAAGACTCCGCAAAAACCGTTTTCGAATAAATAATAAAAACAAATTTTTCAAACCACTAATAGAATAGAAATCGTCGTATCTTCTAGTAGATGATTAAAGAACATTATGAAGATATCTCTTTCGAAACCGAAGATACCGCGTACTACATTGAAAAAAATATATATATTTCGTAAAATCGTTAGTAAGTGTTTGTGAATTCCTATTGGGGACTTACAAAATGCTCGTAAAATGTATCACTAAAAAGTTCGTCAAAGTTCATAGATTTTTACAAACATTGTTGTAAAGTAACATTTTCATTTAAGTACATTTGTTCGTAAAGTTTTCCTATAGAAAATGCATCTAAAAGATCAATAAATTCTCGTCAATAAATTATGTTACGAACAATGTTTGTGAAAAGTAAAAATTTTTACGAACTTTTTTTGTGGGTTATACGATTTACGATAATTTCATAAGTCCTCAGTAAGAATTCACAAACAATTACAAACAAGTTAACAAAATATTTTTTTATGTGTATGGACGACCAGATCCGAAAATCCTGGTTTATCATTTTCGGCATTAGGAAAGTTAAAAACGTATACCCTGTTAGGGGAATGTTGGCATGGTTCGCACAGAGTGAACCTTCAAACAACGCAAATTTTCTCTTTGTTTACAAAGAGCCAATTCGTCTTTTCTTAGCTATAAGATACATAATTATTAAGCTCGTGAGACGAGATGAGAAATGGTAAGTCAGCTCTTTGCAAACAAAGGAAAAATTCACATCGTTTGAAGGTTCACTGTGTGCAAACCATGCCTACATTCCCCTAAGGACAGATCGATATGAGGACTTTAGGACAAT
Source organism: Phlebotomus papatasi (assembly GCF_024763615.1). Taxonomy (NCBI): domain Eukaryota; kingdom Metazoa; phylum Arthropoda; class Insecta; order Diptera; family Psychodidae; genus Phlebotomus; species Phlebotomus papatasi. The sequence goes on along the minus strand of NC_077222.1, from coordinate 95,592,308 downwards.
CGGAACATCACAAAAGGTGTGATTATCAAAGCTGCACACCTAAACAAGAAACACTTTAACTTCCGAAATTAAAACATTTCAACTGTTTTAAACAGCCTAAACATTTCATTGATTACATTAGAAATAATTCAATATATTTCAGCAAAATTCAATAATAAAACAAAAAAATATTAATTTTATAAATTAAGTACTGTAAAGTTTACATTTTAGGAATCTTGAAATATTTATAATCTTGATAATCTTGATCTGCTTTAAGATTAAAGGGAGATATAGAGAAGTTCAACAAGATGTTTAAAACTTAATTTTCAGTAACAAAACTCTTCAGTGTAGCATTACATGCTTTAGGAAGTCAAGACAGCACTTTAATAAAAATACTACTGAACCTGAAACATTTAAAATTATGGATAATTTTATTTAATTTACTAATTCTTTTTCTAAAAAATTAGAAAGAAAAATTTGGGAACAGAAAGATACACTGAGAGAAATCCGAAAAAGTTAAAATAACATTCCGGAAATGTTGATTTTATCCTGCAGTATTGATCCGAAATCGGTGTAAATATTATGCTTTTTAGGTGTATTAGGGTTAAAGTTACCCCTTTTTCATGTTATTTTTACCATTAAAAATGTGTAAAATTGACATTAAAAAATGTTGATATATTTTTACACCTAAAAAGTGTTAAAGTTATGAGGAAAAAAAGTTAATCGCACCCTTGTTTTTTTTCTCAGTGTAGGAACTGAACAGCTTTGAATTATCTGATTGGCTAGAGCTTTGAAAGCTTTAAAGCTCTGGCCAATCAGAGAAGGTCAAGGGACGACAATATTTTGTGGCATTGAGAATTGAGTCAAATGAGGATAAAGCTTTAAGTTTAAATGTTTAAATCATTAAGGATTCTTACCCGTAGATTCAGATTGAGACGCATTATGGTTGAATGGGACATGATTGTGGTGGCAACAGGTCCTGTGGCTTCCGTTGGTGTAAACAGCTGGTACCAATTTTGCATAATTGAAATGAGTGCATCCAGGCCTAAGTGTGTGGCACAAGTGACGAGCCACCTGACCATTTCTCTACGTCGCCAATTGAGACACGTCAATGTCATTCTCATCACTTGAAGACCCAGTTCAAATGCCACTCCCAGCAGTATTTGACTCCTGGAACTAGCATCTGTCGTGGCATATCGAAAGGCATCTTGAGCCAACTGCAAAGGAAGAAATTCAAGACACACACGCAAATGGTCAGCACAAATGTTTTCCAAAGTCCAAAACATCATCGTCATATTTCACCTTAAAGAGATGTGACGAACTGTGAATATTCCTCCTGGCACTCTCAAGTACACCCGCTAAACGAGCTGGTTCAGCCTTTGCTGCACTCAGCATGGCCGAACTCAGTGAACACTGCTGCGTCTCAAGATGACCCAGTGTCCACCAACGTGGATAGCGCGACAAAACAAATCCATCTCGACGATTCTCCACATCGGCATTTCCCTCATTAACACTCCTCTCCTCAGCATCCTCCAGCACTGGCAGACGCATGGCTCTCAAGCCAACTTGGAATGCCAAATCCGGGTAGTAATTCAGCAGCGATGTGAACAAGAAGCGCGCCAGAGTGTGCATTGGCACAGATTCTGGGTGAATTGTTACACCTATAAATGCGAATTATTGCCCAATTTAGCACATGATAAACATTCGCATCAATTGCTCTCTCTCTCTCTCCTCTTCAATCCAATTAATTTGCCATCGTTATCTGATTATATTGCTTCAGGTGGTTAATATACATTTGTCAAAGCAATTACATATCAATACAAAAGGAAAGTTGTGATATAAAATGTAACATAAAAAAATGAAATTTAACAGGATTGAATTCCTGTGAAGAGTAAGGTAAATGTGCCAAATTCCGGCCAGCTTGCAATTTCGGCCACCTTTTTTGTTCCTCGAATTTCCATGAACTTTTAGATTTTACGTACTCTAGAGATCATACAATGCAAAAGAATAACAAAAAATGTAGCTTCGATAAGCGAGATGACGTGAAAAAAACATTGGAAGAATTCCCGAAGGGCAAGGAACTATGAGAATGAAGATGGCCGAAATAGGGCACCAAAGCTATGCCTATATTTTTATTCATTTTAAAATGTATTAAGAATGATTTTAGAGTAAATCAAGACGGTAAACTCTTTACAAGGTTCCAAGCAACACGCTTTCAAAAGAAAGAATAAAAAAATTAATTTGTATTTAAAATATTACATTTCAAACGTGAGACTTTGGCGCTGGCATGCAACTATGCCGAAATTTGGCACACTTACCCTAATAGATGCTTTAAAAAAAGTGTTTTTGCACATGATAGTTAAAAAGTGTTTAGTTCTAAAGTAAGGTTTTGTTGGAATTCATATAAACTCTATAGAATAGAGAATTACAGTAATTTAAAATTCTCTTTCATAAAATTGTATTTATGAGGTTAGGTCATAGATAACCTCAAATCAAACCCCTAATCTCTAGAACAAAATCTTTACCAAGACACTGTTCAATCCTGATGATTGAAGAGTGTCTGGTGCTGTGTCTCCGAGATCTTTGTGTGAGCACCCTGGAACCCTCCCGCCAAGTCTGTAAGATTTCCCAAATAACGAAACAGAAAAAAATAAGTCAGAAAATAAGTCAGAAAAACATAACCTCAGAAAATTAACATACCTAATTTTAAAAACTTGTTGAAAAATTACTACAAAAAGGTTTACTTATGGTTTCAAAATGGTTTTAAAACTTGCAGCATTTGGCCACAGACTCTTATTTGGTTAATTGGAGGTATTTGATTGAGGTTATGTTGATCCTAACCTTAAAAATCAGCTTTTTTTTAAATTGTTGTTTAGATAAATTTTTAATCCATTATCGGTGACAAAAAAACTGACTTAAATATTCCATATGATTTGAATACATTAAATTCTAACCTCTAAAAACGTAAGAATTGAGAATTATAAAAGGCAAATCCAGCACACAAATACGTATGAACTTGAGCTGTTTTTTTTAAGTATTCACTTTTCATAATATTACTCTAATAAAGCACAAAAATGCGGTATCAGAAGTCTATGGTCTGCCGTTTAGAGACATTTTTAATCTATTATATTTATCCATGACAAACTCTAAATATTCCTCATGATTCAAATGAATCAAATTCTAACCTCTAAACATGAGAGATTTTTTTGGTTATTTAAATATTTCTGAATTTATTTGTAAGCAAAGAGCAAATTTAGAGAAAATAGAACAATCACTTTACAAGAGAATTATTAGGCTTCTTTTTCTTCAAATAAATATGTGAGGTTAGGTTTGTCCTAACCTTAAAAAACTATTTTAATTTTGTGTAAGAAACTCAGATTTTTGTTTAGCTAAGATGAAACATTACTAACTCGTCGTTAGGGAAATTATTGAAGAAATTAGCTTAATTTCTTGCGATTTGATGCAATTTTCGTAATGAGAAATATTAGATAATTATGACAAACGTCTGAAAACGATAAATTTATAAATTTAATTTACTCAAAATTACGATCATTACGACGCTCTAGTTTTAAAAAGTTATGTAATTAACACCAAGACCTCACTTTAGAATTGATTTATTTTCTTATCTATAAAAAACTTTTTTTCATAGAATATTACCAGTAAAAAAAGCATTTTATTCGAAACTGTTTTTCTGTATAGCTAAATGTTCTCCTTAAATCTTCTTTTGAAGCACCAATAAAATTTATAGTGGTCTGATTACAATTTATAGAACGCGTTTAAATAGAATGTATGCCCCAAAGGAGGTATTAAAACTAATAAATTACAGAAAGCAATGCAATAAAGAAAAGTCCAGAAGATTTTCTTCTTTTCTTCAAATTTGCAATGTTGAGAAAGAAATTTAAATGATTTATATAAATTTTAGAAATCTATGAACACTATTGGTAAATTTTGCATTTAATGCTGAGAATTGAATTTATCAATAGTTACACGAATATAATTTCACTGGGAAAGTGAAAAGTCATTACACTGTGGATAAAATCTAAAATAATCAATATTTTATTTACGGTTTAAGTGTTCATGCATTTATAAAATTACTTGAAACATAGTTTTATGCTTGTTCCGATTATATTTAAATTTTAATGCATTCATTGCTTTGCAAAATTCATTATCATTCACTGTATAAATAATATGTTGAGTTTACTGTTGAATTTTCTGACTCATTTATATAATAAAATACATTTTCATGCAAAGGTCATACAATTGAAAGGATCTGTTAATGTCAGAAAGTTAAAGAGATGGGAATAAATTGCTATAATTTCAACTCACCAAATCCACTCGTTGGACCACCATCCATCATCTGAATGGCACAATTTTTGAGTATCTCCACCAGCAGTCGATCCAAATCAATATGCTGCAGTCGCGCAATAAGTTGATCCTGTTGCTTACAAATTACATGCTGCGAATAGAGACCTTGCGGCATAATTCTCTGCTTGCCAAGTGCCAATACAGCCGACTCAAAAGCCAATGTGAGATAAGTTTCATATTTATCAGTTGCATTCGGCACATAAATGTGCTGATACTGTGGCGACAGAATGCTCCCATCTTCGGCAGCCGCATTGATACTGTCGAAAGTCAAGCGCCCCATATCCGGTCCATGATTGCGATCCGGTATGATGCATGCCTCAGTCAAACAATCAAAGATACACGCAACAGCATCCAAAGGAAATTCAACTGTTGAGAGAAAGGAATATTGACATAGCACCTTCTATTCTTAACTCTTTCGCATCTTCTTTTTTTTTGGACAATTTAGAATCGATAAAATCGATGTATAAGCTAGGATATTTTTTACAGGACTCCAAAGGTAAGATATTTTTGATCGAGAAATTGGAAAAATTGGTTCGTTACATATGTTAGGACCCAGAAAGGCTTAATTACTTTAAGGAAACTGTGATTCTTTCTTACTCCAACTATTAAGCTACTGTAAACTACCTTTATTACTTTTTTAAATATTCAACTATATTTTATTTATAGACTTTTTAAAATATTTAAAACCATTCCATTTTTGGGATAAATGGTTAATTAAAATTAATAAAAAAAAAACGAGCAGTAATGGAGACAGGGGTGAAATTAGACAGTTTAAACAGTAAATTGTATAATATAAATGTTTTTTTTTCCAAAAAGTACATTAACAAAATGGCTTTATCCCACAACATAAAACATGTTTATCGACTGCGACTTTTTTGACAGTAAAAATCAAATTTATTCACTACCTCTAAATAAATATTTAAATATTCATTGAGAAGCGAGGGGTAACTCATAAAAGAAGGAATTTTACATGTGATTCTCGTTTCTTGAAACATATGAAATATGGTATTTTTTCACAGTTTATGCTTTTGATGTAATGAAAATTGCGGCATAGGGTACAATGGGGTAATTTGGAACCATGTTTCATTTGGAACTGAGAGATTTCAAAACAGTTTTAGATAGCAAAATTAATAAACAACGAAGAAATACTCTCAAATGTAAAGTCTTGTAGTTCTTCGTGGTTTTCTTTTTGTCTTTGATCTTTTCAAACCAGTGAGAAATTCCAAGATTCCAAAATAGACTTCATTCCAAATTACCCCATCTTACCCTATATTCTGGAATTCTAGCATGTTTCTGTGAGTCTTAGATGCATTTTTTGTGTCTCTAGAAACATTTATGTGATTCTTCGATACGGTTTCGAGTTTCAAAAACATACCGTGGTCTTTGGAAATGCTTCCGCGCTTCCAAATTCCTATTATTGTAATTTTTTCTTCTGCTTTGAGCATCTGCTCAAAAATATAAATTATTATTAAATTGAAATTGAAATTAAATTGAAATAGTGGCTCTACCCGGGTTCTAGGGAAAAGTGTCCTGGTTTTAAAATAATATTGCGGAGTCACATTTATTCAGAATCATAGGAAAAACTTAGTTATTATGAAGCTTGGGACCCTGCAAAGGTCGGGGACTTTCCCCTACTCCTAAGTAATAATAAAGTAATTATCAAGTGCTTAATAAGTACTTAGTGCTGGACGGTTTATGCTAATCTGGTAGAAAGGGGTAAATCTACCCTATTGATCCTTTAACCCTTTAACGACGAGACAGTTTACGCTGACCGAAAATCACCAATAAAAATGAAACCGATAAACAAAACTTGTCAAACGTCTTACATCTAACCTTCGAAAAGCCAAAAGAGTCTAATTTGGTGTATTTTTAGACTCTATGAACGATAGAGACAAAAACAGCTAAAAAATTTTAATATTTTTCCTGACGATACCAATAACTGATAACTGATTCATTCTAAGGAATAATATTATGTTTGAGTATTGTGGTTTCTTTTTCTAAAGGGGTTTTGCTTAAAAAAAAAACTGGAATTAGAAAAAATAATTAAAATCAATTTTCAATTCAGCTTAACCCTCTAACAGTATTTTCTTTAATATGCCAAAAAAGTAGTTAAATAATTTCGTCTAGGGTAATTAACCCTTTAACGGCGAGACACTTTTTACGGACTGAAAATCAACAATAAAAATTAAACTGGGAAACATAATCAATGATAAGTCTTACATCTAACTTTGGAAAGTCCAACAGAGTCTGATTCGGTGTATTTTGTGCTTCTATGAACGATAGGGACAAAAATAGCCCAAAAATTTAAGTAATTTTTCTGACAATACCAATGAATAATATTTTTCGCTTTAATGAAAAATATTACGTATGAGTAGGGTAGAGTCAGCCCTTTTCGCCATGTAAGCACTTTTTCGCCACATAATATAAAACAACTAATTTAAGGCATTTAAGGATAAGTAGCATTTTAACACTCATAATATGTTCTGTTCTAATATCCCAATACAGTGCTGTCTCTCTATATGCACACTCTATATGCACAGCTTTTGTGTCGGTTGCATTCAAAATCAATTTGTTTACATTTTGACAAAGTAATAAAGAAAATTATTTTCTTGGTAACTAATTTTTTTGTTTTTAATTTTCTTTTTTTTAATTTTTTCTGTGTCATATTATATTTAAAATAACACGGGAAATTCTAGAACAATAAAAAAATGATAATTTATTAAAAGAAAGAAAAAATACCGTTGGGAATTTCAAAAAAAAAGTTGTGCATATTCAGAGAGAGAACTGTCAAAAAAGTACCCAAACTGTGCATATAGAGAGACAACACTGTACGTTATTACGTCTCTTAATTAATTGAAATTCATTTTAAAACAGGTGGCGAAAAGTACTGAAAGAAGCATAATTGGGGAAAATGCATATTTTTCAATTAGATTCTCTAAAATTCTCGAGACGTATAGGTAGACATTGCTTCAAAATATCTTTATACAAAAATTCATTTTAGTCTGACAAAAATATCACACCTTACGAGGCCCCTAAAGCTTAATGGTGGCGAAAAGTACTGACTCTACCCTATTGTAGTTTTCATTGCCAAAAGGGTTTTGCTTAAAAAAAATTGTATAAATATAAAAAATATTTAAAATCAATTATGAATTTGAGAATTTAAAATTTCGCCATTTTTTAGCTTAAAAATTTACTATACAGCAAATAGCTGGAGACTTACAAAAAATAGGGTGGTGCCACCACTTCTCGCCAGTGACCCACTTCTTGCCACCTATCGTTAAATCGAAGAAAAATCATATAATATGAGTAATAAAAAGGATATCAGGAAGAAAAAGCAACGCTGAATATATTTTTTAATAATATTGTCCAAAATAATTGAGTTTGGGCCTTTTCAAGTAGGTGGCGAGAAGTGGTTATTTTTGAATTTTTATTAAAAATATATGTTTTTAAGTAATCCACCGTTAAATTGAGGGACTATTAGTTTGATATATCTATAGACAACATATCTAAGTAACTTTGTGTCAAATTTAAGTTAGTTTATAATAAGGGTTTAAAATTTATAATTAAATTAATTTCAGTTTTTCCTAAAAGTGGCGATAAGTGGTTACTTCATCCTATCCTAGATTCCTTCAACCTTCTACTTTTCAATTACGTACAAACATAAGAAAAAAATAAGTTTAGGTGGTCAGGAAAAATTATTTATTTTATGGGACACCGGTGTTCCAATTGTCCTTAACGGGTTAAAAATCCTATTGGGTTTCCAATCCCTTAAGATTGCAATAGTGGTGCATTTTGAATGAATCACAGTTAACACCTTTAGTATTACTTTCCATATATCACATTGTATATTATTTTCTGCTGACATTGGGACAGTGAGCAAGAGTTGCGTATACATTATATAGATATAGTTAAAAAGTGTTGAAAGAAATAATATTCACCTTCACATCCAATTGTGCAATCGAGACAGTTGGACACGCAAGTGGCTTTCTTGTTGCGCACCACATCAGTTAAGAGGCCAGCCGGTGGCTGAGATGACGTACTTGACGACTGTGGCACATTATTTGCTGCACTACTGGATGAACTACTGGTGGCCGTTGCACTGGGCATTTGCTTGGATGTCGATGCCCCATAGTTGACAATGGTGGCCGGATTGACTTTGCCGCCAAGTGCATGGGGGGAGGACTTGTGAATGTTGGCGCTGCATTTGAAATCACTGCAACCGTGACTTCCGTACATGGCTTGCGGCGGGGGGCCGCACATGGTGTGATGATGGTGATGGCTCATATCCAACTGATGCTGCGGATGGTGGTGATGATGGTGATGGTCCATCGGTGGTTGTGGATGACTGTGGAATTGTCTACTGAAGAATACATTCCCGGACGATGATGGTGCAGCCACATCTGCTGGATGACGATATGGGAATGGGAAATTGGAATTATGTCGCGTCACGTTGCGACAATCGCATTTATTATTCAATAGTGAGTGCTCCATTATACATGTGCGACACGATGATTTCATGGACATTTTTCCAGCCTGTGCCATTTTGCAGCAAAAATTCTTTATGCAACACTCATTTTTCTGATGTTCACCACACCCCATCATCCTATGCTGTCCCGATGCCTGGGCAGATGATGATGATGATGATGATGATGGTGGCGGTGGTGGTGGTGGCTGTGGTGGTGCTGAAACACCTTCCGGTGGTGCCCTATTGTCCCCATTCCTAAAATTGGCCGCTGAATGACCCACCGCCGCCCGTGATTCCATGTCCATGAAAGGTGCCATGTCCAGGTCACGACCTCGTAAATCATTGTGCTCAATACATTTGCACTTTCCCTTCCATTTGGGATCAATTTCCGGCATTCGTCCACCTCCTCCCGGTGCCTTTCTCATCCTCATATCATCCATATCGTATTTATGATGGAAGAAGGGTCGTGATCCAAAGTTCTCATGCGATGGATGCTGCTGACGTGCCGATGATGATGATGATGATGATGATGATGATCCACAGGCATCTGCATGGCAAGAAGACATTGGCAAGAGGGAATTCCATGAATGACAATATCCACCATTGTTTCCATTCACAAAACGATTACCACCCATAAAATTATTCCTGGACACTCCACCATGATCCGCCATGGCTTGATGATGCTGCTGCTGATGCTGGAACATATGAAATGGTCCTAGCATTGGTTTTTCTCCTCCAATTGGATCAAAATGACCGGCTCCATTGGATCCATATCCATGACTGTGACTCTTAATTTTCCCATCGTAGTCACAGTGTTTATTCTCATAGGCGCTCCTGGAGTAGTAACATCTCTTGCATCCCTGCACTGGAAGACTATTTCTGCCACTACTACCTATATAGTCATATCTGCACATTACGTAGTTTTCTCGTGGTGCTTTTGGATACATATTGGATGGCATCATTCCATGCGATGTCGAAGATATTGGTTTGTCTTTTCTCTCTGGACAATTGCAGCAACAGGAATTCATCCCTTTGGCTAGTTCTTCGCCAGCTGATTGTTGCATCTTTTGCTGCTGCTGTTGCTGTTGCACAACAAATGCCTGATGTTTGTGCCATAGAGTCTGTGCATCCATCTGAACTTGCTTCATTGTTCGCACAACACTCACGGACAGCCTCAGTGCGGCATCTGTATGCCCATGGGATCTCAGTGAGTCAACCCGGGCAGCACACATTGCCAATGGTTCATGCCACAATGGTTGACCTAGTGCATTGAAATTGGATTTGGCACTGGTACTATTGGCCTGAGCTGACTTACTACTTCCGGCAATCTGTACGGAATTCGTACTAGACAAACTATATGAATCACTCGCGAGGATATTCTTGAGATGTTGATTGTCCCATGACATATTGACAGCATCGAGAGCTTTGTGAAAGATCGTTCGTGGTGCTTTATTGCGATTTGCTGCACTGCCATTATTCAGCTTTAGCTTCTTATTTGGTCTTCCCACTTCAACTTCTTGCACATTTGCCTCACGACCCCGTACAATGCCTCGTCCTTGGGCCGTACCATTGCCATTTGTCGCACTATTCATTTCTCCATTTATGGGATGATGATCAGGAATTGGTGGATCACCAGGCTTCTCAGCAATTTCCTCCACTTTGTCATCATGCTCAATTTCCGGAAGTACTTTGTGTGATTCATCTGGCATATGAGCCTGTCGACCCTTGCACTTTTCACATCCAATCTTTGACAATTCAATCACCATCTTTGACGAATGCCCATTGACATGATCCAAACGATTCATAATACATTCACAATTTTTTGCAAGGAGTGCCTCCTGCTTCTTGCAGTAGACACATTTTTCCGTGGGTACAATTGACTTTGTGCTGGTGTCATCATCATCATCTAGCCTAGTATTGCCCTGGTAGCTATTAATGCAGTTACCACTGCACTTATTCTCCTCATCGGTGGATTCAGTAACAATAAAATCAGTCGGTATTTTGTGCGGTGTGCACATACTTTCTCCCAATTTCCTATCACAGTTTGTTCTCTTTCGTGTGGCTGAATGTGTATTAGGATCATCACCATTTACCCCATCATCAGTCTGGCACTCTGGTGGGAATTCATCAATTTTATCATCACCTTCGTGATTCTCATCGGCACTCGATTCTGCCGCTGTGGAATCCTTCTTCTCCTTCTCACATATTGCATCACGCGTATCTTTTGACTCAAATGACTGACATTTGCATCCTTTAACATTGCTCGGACAATTTGTATCATTGGCCGTGTCACTCATATAAACATCAGCAAAATAGTTAACATCCAAATCTCTATTGGATCCCGGCTGGGGACTTCTTGGTTCCTTACTACCACCAATTTCCTCTAGATTCAACTCAAATTTCCTCAAGGTCGCATCTGGAATATCATCAACATCCATACTCTCCCGTGAACTCTCATCATTGTCCGGAAGTGGTGGTGGAATATCCACATTAACATTAATTCCACTACACTCTGGAATGGCTAAATCAAAATTTCCCCGACTGTTATCATCGAAACACTGATCGTTGGAATTGTTATCAATATGATCAATACGATCTTCAGGCCGATTGTCACCCTCCTCGGGCAAATCATCATCACTCCTATTGCGCCCCAAATCATCACCCAATATATCATTTCCCCTGTCAATATAGTCAATCCTCTTCAGGATACTTTTGTGATGGCGTCTCCCACCATGACCACCCGCTTCATCCTCATCAGCTCCATTATTTACAGAATTATTGTCATTTATATTTGGCGGCAGTAGAATATCATCATTGTTCTCATTAATCCCATTGGCATTGCCATTCTCCTCATGATTCACCGGCTGAATATCTCGAATATCACCATCATTATTCTCATCCATGTCCACATCGGAATCCGAATCAGATTCCGAACTATCGTAGTTCTCATCATTGAAATTATTTACACCATTCCGATTGCCATGTGGCTGCTGTTGCTGCTGCTGCTGATCATTCTGCATATTCTGCTGATACTGATATATCATATTGCGTATGTTATTCTCACGAAAAAAACGATTACGATCGCGTTCACGCTCCCTATGTGATCTCTCACGATAATTCTCACGTCCTGGAGGTCGAAAATCCGGATCCTCCTGCGGACACACCTCACTCCGTGACCATTTCTCCAGCAATGCCTTCCAGTGAGACTTTTCCAGCGATGTCGCACGCGGATTGAGCACTATGCACACCCACAGAGCACCCAATTGATCCCACAGCTGTCGACACTTCTCCGTCATCGGTGTCCCATGGCTCTTCCACAGCAACAGTCGGGGATCATTGAGAAATTGCTCAGTTATCAATGTCAACATCCTGGCCCCATTTGAATCCTGTGCTCTCAGCATCTCACGCACTTTGGCAAACAACGAATTTAACTGCTTATTCCCATTGTAGTAACTACCCGATCCCAGATAACTCTTAACGGCCTCACAGACTTGTGTCTCATCGAGATGCCACGAATGGTCATCGTCAGTTGCTGCACCTGCTGTCGGATCAGGAGCTCCACAAATTGCATTTATTTCTACGAATATAAGAATGTAAATTGCAAATAAAATACCTTACATTAGTGGTCAAGTCTTTCTTTTTTTTTGTCTTCCATACCTATTTCTCTACATCTACATCCTCTCTCTCTCTTCAAATTTATTACCATCAATTAACTTCATCTTTTTCTCACAATATTGAAAAATTATCTGCCATACCATAATAACCCACATTTGGTACTTTTATTTTCAATGCATTCTTTTTCAGAATTGCAATTATTTCCACAGGGACGAACCTAGGTTACTTGGCGCTTCTGGTTAGGGCTTTTACGATGCGCCAGAAAATGTGTCACATACTCTGGCTTCGAACAGTTCATATTTTTTGTCATATAAACTCTAGAGAGGACAGTTAAATCCACTATTTTTTTTTTCAATTTGTGACAGGGCAAGAGGCCAAACGGTAAGAGATATCGACTTTCGGTCTTCGACGACCCCCCCATAAGTCAACATTATCTAGGACAATCTTTCTTCTTCCCCCCTCATACCCTTCAAAACCATGTTTTTTTGGTTTATTTAAAAAAAGGCTCTTACGATTTCTTTCATTTTCGAATATGTTTTAAAAGTAGTCACGGCGAATATTTCATCCTTGGACACCTATGTTCGAAAACCATTTCGATATTGAATTTTCGAACATCAAAGTTTAACCACTTTGGAGTTGGAGAGCCTATTTTTCAAACCATTTGCTTAAATTTGGATTTTTTTGAAAAATCTTGAAATTTCTAAACCGACTGCATCGGACTTAATCGGTCATGAGTCGGTATAGTATCTAATGATTCCAAATAACCGGGTTTTTAGGATAGACGGTTAACCGGTTTGGAAGGGTCTGAAACCGGTTAACCGGTTTAAAACCGGGTTTTGAGCCATTTTTCATGACTTGAACTTTGAAGTAATATTTAACACAAATATTCTTTTCTTCAATTAGTTTAGAACTTATTTATTTTATTGCATCATTTTGTATTTAAAATAGTTCAGGAAATTTCAGAGTGCAGAAAAATTACTGGGAGTTTTTCCAATAATATTTCACCGTGGAAAAGCTAGTGCAATGTAGCTTTCCGTAAAACTAACCATTTTTTCATACAATTTTCTTTTCTTAGAATAAATTATTTAAAAACGTTATTATTTTTGACAATCTTTAATTAGGAGATACTTAAAAATTTTATTCTAGATCTTGGAAAATGAAAAAAAGAATTTTATAGAGAATGTTTTAACGTCCAAACCGAAAGAGTTTTCCTCTTTATTTTTAAAATACTATGACTAGATATATCTTGTTAAACTTAAGTTCAAAAAATCTGAATCGTGGAAGAAAAATTATATTCGAAAAAATATTTAAAAAAAAAAAGAATATTGGAAGGATAGTATACCAAGATTTTTTGCTACCAATATTCGCTATAAAGCTTTGTAAAATCTTGTTAAATTATTGTCTAAATCATTCTGTTTTCAACACAAAAAAATCCAGATTTTTCGATCGGGAATGATTTCTAAATAAAGTCAATTTTTTAGATCATTCTCTCGATTAATCGGTAGTAAACCTAAAAAATATGCGAATAGGTTATACACGGATATCTCTTTCTCGTAAGTTCGAGCACTCCGTAAACCCGGGACGCTTTGCAGTCTCTTTTTTTCCGGGAATCTAACTTAAGAAATATAGGAAAATATGAAGTGTTCGAAACCAGAATGTGTGCGAAGCCTGAAAGCCTTCCTCTATGTGGTAGTTTTTTGTTAAAAACAAAAACAAAATAAAACTATTAGAGCTGACATGATACCAAGCCTATTAAGCAATTTATTAAACATTTCAATGAAGGACTTGTCATATCAAATCCCGAGATCAGCGCAATTGCGTAATTTTTTTGCAACAAAAACTTCAATTGATTATTTGTTTTTTTTTTTGCAGAAATCAATTTCGAAGGAATTCATTAAAAAAAGTACTTAAACTTTTTAATAAAATACATAATTTGTCTGTTTATTTTTTAAATATCAAAAAAATAAGAATAAAACCTACAATTTAATTATTAAAAAGTTTATTTTTATTTAAGAAGAAAATGAATTGAAATTATTAAAATTATCATCTAATGTATAATAATAATTTCAAGTAAACTTTAATTTGAAAAAATTATATTTGAAAACAAATAAAAATGATAAGTTATTTGAAAAAGAACATTGTAAGAGTTGCAAAATGGACTATTATTAAAGATCTTGTAAAATAAAAAATAAAAAATGAGATTGACCGAGGCGAGATTTGATACTGAGAACTTTGAGTGCCATTTTATTATACTGGAAAAACATTACGGTAATAGATAATTTAACCCTCAAGCGCCTATTTCTTCTGAAAAAATTCTATTCCACGAAATTCTTAATCGATATTTAAATTTTTGAACTTTCACTATATAATTTTTTTAAGGATTAAGACTTTACTCAAGTTCTTTAGATGTTAAAAGTAAGTTTTCTCGCAAGGGACATTTCAACAATGGAATTTTTTATCTCTAACATCGCGGAAGCAGTAAAGGTCATCAAATGCGATTAGATTTACCTTTAATAAAAGAAATTTTCTGGTAATTTAAAGAAGATTCGAACCCGGGGCACTTACATTCTGGAACGAGTGCCATACAATTTAATCTATTGCGTGTCCCGTTAATAAATATAAGGGAAGAGCTTCCCGGACCGGAATGTTAAGAGACATATTCGATATTTAATTGAAAATATAAGCCTGAAAATACTATTTGGTATTTTTGTGTATGCTAATCGATATATTAGTGATCCATTTAACTATATCTATGCAATTGAATTTTAAATTTTTACAATAAATTAATGACAAATAAATCTAATTGCAACTATGTACTCTGTACCTCGGATCGTCACAAATTTAATCAGACGTCTCACGGAAAATTGCTTTTATATATTAAATCTGAGCTAATGCACTGCATTCTTGTGAGAGTTAAATAGTAAAAAGTAACTAATAATATTTAAAAATTTATTTGACTTGATGCAACAATATGGTAATAACCTGACGATCCGAGGAACACTGCCGATCGCTGGTGCTCTTCCCTTATGTAGAAAAATATCTTAAGTCATTAATATTTTGTCGAATATCATTAAGAATTTGTCAATCCGATCAATTTGAGCACCCGTAGCAGTTAATCCCGTTCAACCCCTAGGTTCGTCACTGTATTTCCCACGAAAGGACGACAGAAAAAGAAAGAACAAAATAGGGCACAGGAAACACTTACCTGACTTTTGCTGAAGAATTTCATCAGCTAATTGCTGGGCAGTTGGTAAAACTTCCGTGTGATGTGCAGATATTAGATATTGTACAAATTTCTGCAATTGTTGCCTATTCATTTGCAATAGGGTCTCTGGAATTCACATTAAAATGGATTTGGCATTAGCATAAACAGAATGATAATACATTATTAATTTGCAATCATTACAAAATGTATGCAATAGTGTAGAATTAGTTATGATTGTTCTCAATACAATTCATCAAAATTGAATTTATATTCCCCATGGATGGGTAGAGTGACATCGATTTGGAATAAACTCAAGAGAATTATTATTATTGGAAAAACATTTGCTTATGACATTTGACTGATTTCATGCAATTTATATGTTAAGTCACTGACAATGCGTTTCGTCCCATAAAACTTCCACGGGAAATAACATTATAACTTGAGTTTATATTCTAGTGTCGCCTCTTTACTTTCCCGCACTCCGCAAATCAATACGTCAAGTGTGTGTGCACATGACGACATCCCCACACAAAATAAATTACCGATAAAAAGAGTGAATAAATAGTAACTCTGATATGATTGAATGGGTCTGACATGCAGGAAAAAAATATGTTGAGGATTTTTTTTTTCATACACCACTGAACAATGTTTTATGATTTAACAAAGACGAAGCTTTTCAATCACATTGAAAAACAAAATAACTAACAATTTTTCTGTTCTAGTTTTTGCATTTTTGCCCAATTTTAATAACCCAATGTCAGGAATAACACAAGCTTCAGGGGAAACTGGAGCACCACCCAACATGGGGTAGCACCGAACATGGGGTAGCACCGAATACTAATTTTTACTTGGACTATCTCGACCATTTCTTCAGAGCATCCCTATAATGCCTGTAAATTCCTATAGGTCTTGTCCTCTGAAGTCTAATATCTGATTAAAAAATTACAGTGTTCGGTGCTACCCCGTGTTCGGCGGTGCCTCACTTTCCCCTAATACATATTAACGAAATTTAACGTTGTTGGAGGATTAGAATTGGAAGTGAGAAAGTTTGAATAATTTTGGTGCATCATATTAACGACTATAATAATAATGAGGCAAAACATCCCAGGGGAATGAACCTTGTCGTGGAATTGATCATCCCAAGTCCTGTGAAATTCAGTGCAGTTTAGCTCACCGAATGCGATTTTGATATCTTTAACGCTAGAAAATTTCAAATGATTTAAATAACATTCAAACCCGGAATATAATATTTGGATTTTAGAGTGGGTACGGTACAATTTAATCCATTGCATATTTTATCAATGAATATAGAAAAATACGATTATCCCTATAACCAGCAAGCTAAATATTTCACTCATTTCACTAATCATAAAGTCCAACGCACAATAACCACAATAACTTCTGTTTTGGAAACGTATTTTTGACATTTCAAATATAGCCTCTACACACTAAAGAAATTCATGTCCATATTGAAGTAAATTCCCTACGCTTGAGTAGGAGAAACTCTTCAATATGGACATAAATTTATCTAGTGTGTAGAGGCCATTAGACTAAGATCTAGTCATCTCTCCTCTCACAAGCAGTTTCGAAGATTTTTTTATAAAATAAAATTTATTGTACGTTGTGCATTACATACAACGCGCAAAAACTTTTGTTTCGTAAACTTGTTTTTGACATTTCAGTGAAAGTGAGTGAGATTTAGATCTAGTCATATCGCCCACTCCTATAGGAAGTTGCGGAAATATATTTACAAACACAAATTTTTGTATGCTCGACATTAGGCATACAAAAATACGTACAATAAGTTTTATTTTGTAAACATGTTTTCGACTTTTCAGTGAGAGTGAATGAAATCCAGATCTAGTCATCTCGCTCACTCTCATAGAAATTTTGAAAACATGTTTACTAAACAAAAGTTATTATGCGCTGGGCTATAATGAACAGCGCACAATAACTTTTGTTTCTAAATTTTTTTTTCAAAATTTCCTATGAGAGTGAGCAAGATGACAATAATTTTTGTTTTGTAAACATGTTTTTGACATTTCAATGAGAGCGAATGAAATCGAGATCTAGTCATCTCGCTCTCTCCCTTATGTGAAATTTTGAAAACTTGTTTACAAATAAAATTTATTCTGCGTTGGGCATAAATCACAAGCTCAAATGTAGTATTTTCAATAATATTTTCCCTTTTAAACACTTTCTTATAAAAATATTCATCATTAAAAGCAAATTCAGCATGAAACTCTCTTAAATTCTGGCATTTTGAAACGAAACGCAATCCGAATAACAGAGAAATTCGGGCGTGAAACGAATTGAAATTAATTAAGGACGAGGGGGTAAAAAATTGAAGGTTAGCCAGAAAAACTATGAAAGCCATTGTGAGGAGGCGTCGATCTCGGGGAACCGTCGACTTGTCTTGAAATGTTGGATCGAGAATTAGAAATATTGAAATACAGTAGACTCTCTCTCAATTGGGCATTTGGGGCGAAATGTCATCCGGTTTATCGATAGATTTGGGCGTCAAAGCCTTTGTAAATTCCACAAAAAGCGCTCAATTATAAAGAATCACGATAAAATAGGAAGAACTACAGCGAATTTGAGCAAATTAGCTTCATAATTAAACGTGAAAACTGTCAACAAAATTTTTCGCCCGATTGAAAAAGAGCCGATTGAGCGAGAGTCTCCTGTACGTACAAATTATATCTCAAAATTCCAAGATATTTGACAAATTTGATTTTTTGATTTTAGAAATACCGAAATCTTAAAATTTTCTTGGTCTTGATATCTTGGCCTTATGCCCTAGACACACTTACGACTTAAGGACCTTGACAGACCTGAGGATTAGCCGAGAGATGGCTTAGCGTAATTATATCCGAAATAATGGTTAGACTTCATTTCCATCATTTTCCACTAAGTCGCCTCTCGGCTTAAGTCGTAAGTGTGTCTAGGGCATAAACCAAGAGACGACTTACTTAGTGGAAAATGATGGAAATGAAGTTTAACCATTATGTCGAGTATAATTACGCTAAGCCGTCTCTCGGCTAATCCTCAGGTCTGTCAAGGCCCTTAGAATTGATACGACTGTTTGTCAAAAAAGTACAACATTTTACGAGATAACTAAGAGATCAATTTCAAAAAAGATTCCTACTGGATCTTTAAAATTTGCTAAACGACATTCAAGATATTTCAACTTGGAGTTATTTAAATTTAAATTTAAATATAGACAAAGAGAAAATACCGCGAAGATGTACAAGCTTCAGACTTAAGAGTACTTTTTCATTATAATGAGGAAATCTGAAACTTGAAATTTGGATTCTGTTCAAAATTACCCCATTGTACTCTATGCTATAAGAAAATTAGTTTTTACGACTAAATCCAGAGGCCTCTCGACATTTCTTTTTTCATACGTTTTTGCATAGAGGCACTGAAGACTCTTGGCAAGTTTGTTTCTAAAGAGAATTGACTTATCACTCTGATATATTTCGAAATCGTGCATTAAAAGCTATCTAAAAATACATATTTCATTAAGTTCGCCGAAATAATACAAGAACTACGAGCAAATTTGTTTAAATCGCGGTGCAATATCTGCAAAATTTTTACAAGGAAAAGTGAAAAATATCTTCACTTTTTATTAGGCTTGATGGGCCCCTGATTAAATCACTTAATTAATCACACGTCTTCAGTTGAAACAAATTTGTCTACTAGTGTAATGCAAGACTATACAAAGAAGCTTAAGGAAAACATTAAAATTATATCTTCACATTGGGGATTGATTAAGTAGAGCATCAGTCTAATAAATTGTCTTATTTATGTCTTCAAGGCCAGTCGATCAGTTTAAATAATTTCCCCTAAAATTAAATTAGATTAGGCCTTGATTAAAATCCATCGTGGTCTCTATTCTCTCCCTCATATTTCAGCAAATTGCTGAATAAGACAACAACAAAAAAAAACGTGTTATTTCTTTCTATTCGAACTGCAGGTGGCGAGTCCACTATCTTGGCGTGTGTAATTTAAATCCATCTTAAGCTATTAAATATTTGTAGAAGAGCCATCTAGAGAACTACAGGGTATTATTTAGCTGTAATTTGTGGCATTTCCTGTTCTTTATTGCCCCCTCAAATAAAGCACACCTATTTTGTGTGTGCGCGAATATGTAATCCCAAAATCTAAACGATTAGCGATAAATAGGCGATTGTAGGCAAAAACCCACAACACTGACGTAACCTTGGCTTCCGAAGTCTCTCCGATTGTTCTTCATGTTTTAAACATTTTGTAATCCTAAATACAACAACGCTGTTGCTTTGCAATTGTTTAAATTACAAAAGGAAATAATCGTCTTTTTTTTGAGATTACAGAAAAATACATCTTTTTTTTTTTTAATTCTATATCAAATTGTGCCCCCCTTACATAAAAGGACAGTGCAAAAAACCATTTTCTAAAACATTATTTCGTTGTGGAGTTGTACAAAATGCAGATAAGTCGTGTGAAGGTACAATTGAGCAAAATTAAATGGCAAAACACTATTGTAAATTACAATGAACAGACAATGACAATTCCGACAACAACTAATACAAACCCCGACCTGTATTTAACTTAATGTATTCGAAACTAAACAGTTCACTCATTTGTAATTATACACGAGAAATCAACTAAATGTACCCACAAGATCCAGACCCAAATAATAAGTTTTATTCTCCAGACTATGAGTGGTTCCTCCTTCTTTTCATTATAATTATTCCATTTGTTCCTTCACATAACTCAAAATAAAAAGAAAATAAAAAAAAACGTAGCATATCACCCATGTACATTCGCGTGAACTTCCATCATAAATATTAAAATTAATAAGCTATTTCATACTAATTATCATATAAAATATTTCTCGCTACAATATTAATTAGAAGCATATTTCATCCCACTAAATACTGACTTTTGCCACAATAAAGCACACACTCACTCTATGCTATTTTTATGTAGTAAGAACATCTTTTTCTTATGCATCATTCCACCCATAATTTTCACTCACAGCCGCAGTCTTTTGCTTGTTGTTATGAAGGAAGATTAAATTGGACTTTCTGTTCACAAATCCATTGAAACATGACTTGAAATTACTTTCCCAATGTTACCTGATAAAAATTAACAGTGAATTTCAGCCTCATCAGAAGCACACCTCTGAAATTAATCTTCCCATCATTTCTATAGCACGATGGAAAGATATTTTTCATCAGTGAGAATGGTTTTTTTTCTCTTATTTTCAGGAGGCTGCCATAAAAATTACCTTTGAGATATCGTGCCGTAAGTTATACAGGAATGCACAAAAATTGTATTCCAAAGAGGTAATACGTTCAAATAGATTTAAAAAAAAATCGAAAAAAAACGAATCAGAAAAGTTTGAATTTTTAGTACATGCATGTACTAAATTAACTTGTGTTAGAATTATGTCATTTTCAGATTAAATATAGCGAATAAAAAAGCAAAAATAAACAGATATCATAACTACTTCGGTACAACTCATTGCTCGAATTGCAAAAGAATTTTTTCTCTGATTTGTTTAAGACTATCCTACAATAAGATGGCGGTAGACGCAGAAAAATTTAAACTCAGTAAGGCAATGTCTTGAAGCCTTGATGGCAAATAAAAGTTTTCCTTATCTTAAGACTGAACTGAATTATTATATTAAAAAAACGTTTAATAATAACATGGGATAATATTTAGTACATGTACTAAAGCAAATTGTAGGAAATTATATAATTCTTGTATGAAATCGTCAATAAATCAATGAAAATGATTAAATTAACATTAAAATTGTCCCTATAAAATAATAGGAATGATCTGAAAGACTATTCGTATTGATGTACTAAATATCACGTACACGAGCAGAGATAATAATTAAGTCTATTACTTGTTTAGAGTATTTCAAATATTACTGAATGAAGACTCAATCACATTGAAACAATTTAAACAAATACCTTATCAGATGATTTGTTTCTTAAAATCAGGCTGATTTTTGTAAGAATTTAATACAATTTGCTAAATATGTACAATTATTAAGCGCAACCATCATTATTTTCTAAAAATTGCAAATTTACTGTTACTGACTGATTTAGTACATACATGTGCTAAATGTTTTGCACATATTTTTTCATTTATAAATATTCTTATTATATCACATTTATTGAGATACTTTTTATATTAAAAAAAAAAGTTTTACAGTTCAAAAAGCAAGAAGAATTTAGTTCAATTTACATTAATAAAAAAATATTGATAAAGAATTAAATAAAGATCATAAAATATCCAATTGATCTCATTATTATTTAAATTTTTGCTTGATTTAAGGGATCAAGCAGGGAACCTCTACGTGTATTTAGGGCTTACATCGGACCTAATTCGGTGATCCTGGACAGTCCCCTGGGACTGACTGATCCTTCTACCACGAGGCTAAAATTGACCGTGGTGTCACATATAAGATTAATATTAATATTAAGAAAAGCCGGAGAGAGAGGTATATATATGCAAAATTTCAAATGGAATATCACGTGTGTTAGAAAGAGTACACTCTAGTGGATTAATACGATGAATAAGATATTACTGTTCGTATTAATTGCTTTCTGAATCGTATTACAGGCAACTCGAGCAATTTTCCATGCGTGCCAACTGTGATTCGGTCAGTTTTCGAGCGAAGCGCGAGAGAGAGGCATGGTAAAACACTTGCTATCTTTTTTTGCTATTCTCGCAGTTCAGAAAGTATTAATCTTAATATTAATCTTATATGTGACATGGTCATGAATATCTAAACGAACACAGAACTTTAAGCTAATTAACTCTCTACTAGCTTATACAGTTGAATTAAAACCATATTTTCCGTAAATGTTCAAAAAGAATTTTTCACTAAAAGTAATTAAAAATGACGCAATCTAAATACAAAAATAGAGAAAATGTGAGAAAGATAGTTAACTTTTGCTCTTCACTGTTGATCTTCATGTCGGCAACATCTCTATGCGCAAACGGTTTGACACCAAACGCGTACATTGAATATTAATTTATTATTTACCGACTATGAAACAATTTACACTTTTTTTTTCAGACACAATATATGTAAATATTTGCTCACATGGAGAGATATGTAAGGCATAAATAATTAAATTTATGCAACTACATTATTCACATTTCATCATATTAATATATGCTTAGAACTTTTCCCTGACTTTTTTTTTCAACCATATATATTCTAATTATGTTGATGCAATTATAATCTTTCTTATTTAAATATTAACGGCCTCCTGTGAAATTACAATGATACAGAGAAAATCCCAGGAAAACACGCAGCATCTCTGGAGTATTTTCAGAAGGGAGAAATGAAAGAAAAATCTCATAAAAATAAATTTGAGATTTTCTCAAATGTACCATGAATCCTTCGAGGTCTGCATGCTATTTATTCAAATTTAAAAGTCTCCGCTTGTTAGGAATTTAAACTGTATTCTCAACAATATAATTTTCTTTTTAACAATATTATGCTCACATGTGAGATACATTTAATTTTGCACAGTATGAGAGGAAAAACTCATGGTACGGATTGTACGGAAACTGAGTAGAGCAAAAGGGTTTCAAATTCATGTGGCTTTTGTTTGAGAATAGAAAGACCCCCTTCAAAGCCTGCACTTGATGTGTGTGCATAAAATAATAGTTCCAGAGTGTACAGTAGAGAAATGAAGGCATACAAAAAATAGGCGCAATTGTAGAGTAATTTCATTTTTGTACCACTTCCCACCCAAATGCTATTTTATATTTTACAGGAAAAGACATTAAAAAAAGATCCTTCTTCCTCGTGCGTTAACCCTCAAAGAACGACGAGAGATCTAAGGGAGTGATTACTGAAAAAATAGCATATTTTTCATTTCTATTCAGTGCAATCATTACTTTTGGAACATTACGATTTTGAGAGCATAAGAAACGGTCACCAAATCGTAAAATTTGAGAATAAGGATTAGGTGCTCAGGTCTTTACTGTGAGATGCTTTACTGTCAGATTCTACGGATTAATTATTCTTAAGAATCAGCCTAAAACCAAAATAAGCTCAGGCTGATCTTGAGAATACTTATCCTGTAAAATTTGGCGAAAAAATATTTAAATTAAATTATTTAATATTAAAATTTGGCTCATAGTTAGGGCTGATCCTTTACCGTCAAGTTTAATAATGGGCAAAATATTTTCAAGGATTAGTCTGAGTCTATTTGGAACTGAAGACTATTTTAGACCTAGTGGCCCAAATAGACTCAGGCTGAACATTGAGGATATTTAACCGCTAAATTTTAGTAGTAGGGGAAACTGGGGCACCACCAAACACGGGATACCACCAAACACTAATTTTTATTTCTAAACTACTTGGCCTATCTCGACCATTCCTTCAGTGGACAAGCATCCCTATAGTGCCTATAAATTCCTATAGGTCTTATCCTCTGAAGTCGAATATCCGATTAAAAAATCGCAGTGTTTGGTGGTACCCCGTGTTTTGTGGTGCCCCAGTTTCCCCTAAAGATTTATCCCAAACTGTTATACACTGAGGGCTTAGGATCGTCGATTAAAGACCCTTTGCATAAACTTCCTACCTAATCCTTTATTGAGAAATTTGACATATTTAATTTTACAGGTTACATATTCTAGAGGATCAGTCTGAATCTATTTGTACCCTTATACCCTAGACACACTTACGACTTAAGCCGAAAGACAGCTTAACGTGATTATAATCAAAATAATGATTAGATTACATTTCCATTAGTTTGCGCCTAATTCGTCTCTCGGCTTAAGCTGAAAAACGGCTTAGTTACTGGGAAACTACCCTATAATCTACCTAACCTGTAATTTGTCTTTGCTTAAGTTGTAAATGCGTCTAGGGCATTAGGTTCAGCCATATGACTTAACTATTTTATTTTTTATCTGACAAAATTTTCAATTATAATGGTATATTAAAAGCAATTAATTTATATAATTCTAAAAATTAGCTAGAATTTCTTATTGTTTTAAAAATCAAGACGCTTGGGAACTAGGATAAACCGGTTTTGGAAACTTTATTAACAGGTCTTTAAACTAGAAGTTTAGCCCGAGTCCCTAAAATCCGTAGATCTTAAAATCTTAACCTATAAACAATTTTATTGTTTTTTTAGAAGCTATTGGATCTTGTATCCTTAATAACCAATACTATATCAAAATTTTCAAAAAAAAATCTTCGCATTAAAAAGAATTCAGAAAAGTTAAGCTATATAGCTAAGCTTTAGGTGTGAAGCCTCTACCATATTAGCGTCTACCGTCGCCCTGGTGAAAAAGTTCTTTTGCAGGTTTGATATATCGACTGAACTAAGTCTTTTCTAGTCGTTTCCAATCAATACCAATTACGTAGATTTACACAATTTACTAAACACGATAGTTTAGTCAACGCACAAAAATATTCATAACATTTAAAATTAAAAGGGTTAGCAATCGTAGTAGAATTCTGGGTAATATGGTCTTCAGACCTAAAGGCTTGTCTATACGGCTTAACTTATCTAATTTTTTCTCAGTCGATATTTCTCAAAAAAAAAGATTAAGGATTGGTTATTCGACAGCTTTCTGGATAATCCAATTTAAAGTTTGAAAAATTCTCTTAAGGTTTAATAATTGCACGATTGAACAATTACTAAAATATTCTAGATGATCAAGGTCCGTACTTCCAAATTGATTTGCCTGGAATTTCAAGTTTAACCCTATATTAAAGTTTGGTTACTATTCGACAAATTTCTTTTTAATAAATATTTAACCTTAATTATACGAAGTACTGTTGTAATAAAAATTAAAATTTACGAGTTTCCGGTCAAAAATGTTTAGGGTGTTTATGCTTTAGCCTTAAGCGGTATAGGCACTTTAAAACTGTATAGAATTAGTCCGGGGAATGGATAAATAGATTCAGGCCATTTACACCGCCGCATTGGATTGAGATTAAATTGTACCAAAATCGGTTTTTGGGACAACTCAGTAAGAATCTAATACGACAGTCTAAATGACGTCAATGAAATCATTTAGATTACTGCCTTAGATTAAGACTTAATTATCCGAAATCCGATTTTGGAGCAGTTCAACAATCCCAATCTAATGCGGCGGTGTAAATAGCTTCATTGATAATTTCTCCATAAATAATACGGTTGCAGCGGAAGTCAATTTTATAATAGTAAAAGACTCGTTATTTGGTGTTCCCCGCCGTCTTAGCATTACAATCAACCTCCAAAAGAAAACGATAGAAAAGCTCTTTCCTTAAAAGCTATCAAATCTATTCACAATTAATTTTCTCTAACTCATGATCGCGTGGATAAAAAATATTCAAACATTTAGTATCTATTCGTCTTTAAAGGGTTAAGGGTATACCCCGCACCATCATGCAATTCTTGATGAATGCATAAGGGTGGTTGATGTGGCATTCTCTAACAGTTGGTGTATCTCATTAAAATTAATAATGAAATTTATTTTCAAAATGGTGCACGTGCGGGAAAAAAAAGCCCCAACAATTGTACTTTATATCGGTATTTTGCAATCTCACCCCATTTGGCAAAATTACTGTTAAAATTCGTGTCAACATCTTGTCAACAAAGCCAATCAATAAATTGCAATATTTTCATGGGGTTGAGTATGAAGAATCAAGTGGGAAAATTGAAAATCAGAAAATTTCACCAGTATTTTCGACATGCTGGAATTGTATATACAAAAAGCTTTAAAACTCATACTCTCCACTTTTCTGGCATATAAAGCCTCAAACCCAGCCACACTGAAAATACACACAATTTAATCGCTTCCCTCTGCTTTAGCTGCAGCAGCGCGCCGTCTCTTAAAGGGGAACCATTCACATTAAATCCTACCAACTCTGGTTATAGCTGCTGCTGCCTGCCTGACTCCCGGGTTAATGTCAGTTGGTTGGAGTTTCAAATGCCACCCTCCCACCCAATATTTTCCCATTGGGCCATGGGGTGCTCGGCTTTAAAGCGCACACCGGGTGTGAAGCCCTGCTCTCTCCCATTTAAACATCCTCCCCCGCAACCCAAACCTCTCCCAACCATCAAAACTCACTCTGCTGTGTTCATCCAAGTCCGGAGAATTGTCGTGTGGTGAAAGCGAGAAAGCTCCACATTTCCGCACCCATGAGATTGCAAGGGACAACCGGATATGTTTTACTGCCTGGTACAGAGAAAATGTATATAAGCATCAGTATCCATCCATACACCAAGTCATTCCCTTCAGGCCAAAACTCGAGTGAGTTGTTTGTCATATCCATTCCCTTTCGCCCATCAGCTTATACCCAGAAAATGTGAGAGAGAGAATGAGAAAGTCTATTCCCCTTCAATATTCAGGCGTCAGTGTAGCTAATTGAGAAATAATTTTTGTCACCTAATCTACAATTAATTGATCCGTATACAAAATGTGTCACAAAATCAATTTTTTCTCTCTCTCTCCAAATTTCCATTTTATCAATACGTGTTGAATTACAAACAATAAAACATGTTTGGCTAACTTATCAATCGTACCAAAAGTGATTGGGACTAAAAGTGAGAATGAGTGATATATATTTCAAATATATCTGCCACAAAAAAGGGGTGGCGAAATGAAAATACTTTGCCGAATGCTTAAAATTACTTCGATGATGTAATATCAAATATACCAAAACAGCGTGATCACCAGTTCTTACGTTTCGTGAAGTTTTTCTAATATTTACTAATTCACTGCAAAGTTAATCGATTCATAAATCACCAAAAACCTAATCAATAAATTTAAGATAGGATCAAAAACTTAATTGTTGGTACAGTAACGATTGATGCAAATTGATTGGTTTAAAATCAATTGGAACCGGTTCGAATTCATTTAGGATTGAAAGTACATTCAAATAAATTAGTCTCAATCGATTAAACTTTAATTTATAGACGGAGTTTTAAGGTTTTCAATGAATAAGCTTTGTAAAAGCCTCTACAGACTAGGAGAAATTTCTTTTAAAAAATATCTTTTTAAAGAAAATTTCCCCTATCCTTTGTAGGCAAACGTCAGAATTTTTTTAAAAAGGCAATTTTTGACAAAAATTTTTTCTAGTGTGGAGACACCATAAAGAAGAAAATCCTCCAAAGTTCGTAAGTTAGTATCTTTCACCGTTTGGTTTTCAGATCTCATAATGGACTAACGCATCGTTAAGAGTGCTCCTTAGTAAAAAGCGGTTCTGTTTAACAAAGACTCATCCAGGTTAAAGTCGCTTTCCTTAAAAAAAGCTTGTCTGGAATATAAGAGCACTGGATTTATCTTGCTAAAATGGAAGCCCAAGTACAGAGGTCCCTTTCTGGTACCGCCTTCACAATAATCTTAAGTATCAAAAACGCTAAGAGGTTTTGTAGAAAATTTAAATATAGCAAAATTATTATTGCATTAAGACAAAGCTTGCTAAATTCTCTAACTTTACAGAGCTATGATCTTTATTAATCTTCAGACTATAGAGATTTATCCCAGTTTACGAAGACCTGAATTTTCTACAGAACAAAAAATTTCAGTAAATTTTTAAGATATTTTAAGTAAATAGCAATAATTTTTCAAAAATGTTGCTTTTTGAAAAATTACAACAGTTAAGCTAAGCTTTATTCGGGTTATACGGGGCTTTAGACTTAAAGCTTAGCCATATAGCTTAAATGTTTTAATTCCTTATAATTTAAGATATTATGGAAAAATTCAGCAGGATTGGATTATTAAGGACAATAATGATCTATTAGAACTGGGCTAAACTTCTATTTTGAGCTTAAAGACCACTATAAGTCTAAGGGCCTAAATAGACTCAAGCTGATCCTCGAAAATATTTAGCTTGTTAATTTGGCAGTAAATGATTAGGTAAAGGAATTTTATGCAAAGGACTTCTAATCGATGATCCTAAGTCCTCAGTGTATGACATTTTGGGATAAATCTTTACTATCAAATTTTACAAGCAAAATATTTTGGAGGATCAGCCTGAGTCTATTTGGGCCCTAAGGCGCGCATAACACTCTTCATATAATCTGAAATATGAGTCTTTTTAAAACAAAAATTTAAATTTTTAGCTGATTTTACATCGGGTCTTGCACCCTGGATTGGAAATTTAGCTCAGTTTCTAAAGATCTCAAAATTATAATTAACGAAGAACATAGGTAATAATTTTAGTATTATTAAACGCATCGAGATATTTGTATTGCAAGTGTTTTTTACGATGGTATTTTCCGTATATTGGAAAGGACTGTTAAGTTTACCGTAGACCGATTCGGAACGCTTGATGCTTCTTCAATGCTCCCGGATTTATTAGTCAAATTTGGTTCATTTTGAACCGAATCGAATCCTGAGCTTTGAGATTTCTTCACTGTTTCAGATCGGCTAAAGAAAAAGACAACGAAGAATAGTTTAGGTCTAGAGTGTAAGGGCCGAAATATTCTTAGGCTGATTCCCGAGAATATTTAGCCTGTAAAATTTGACAATAAAAATTTATCCTAAACTGTCATACACTAAGGCCATAGGATCATAGATTAGAGGTCCTTTTCATAAAGTTCCTTTACCTAATACTTTACCGCCAAGTTTTACAGGCTAAATATTCTCGAGGATCAGCCTGGATCTATTTGAGCCCTAAGTCTCAAAGGTACTCCTTTGTGATCTTTTTTTCCCTTTGTCCATCTGAATGAGGACATCTCAAAGTTCATGATTGGATTCGGTTCACAACTAATCTATGTTACGTAAATGATCTTTTCGCCCGAGAACTGACTTGCGCTCTTACGAACTGGTTTACGAGATTCTCTCTAAAGCGATTCTAGTGATTTTTCTAATGAAAGTTAATATAAAAAGTAAATATTTTAACGGAATTATAGTTAAAATAATAATGAAACTACTTTTCCATCAGATTCAAAATACGCCGTCTCTCGGCTTAAGCCGTAAGTCTATTTCAGGCATAAGTAAGGGAAGTCAAGCCATTTGACTAAACTTTATGCGAGGAAGAACGATTCCTGGGCCTATTATTTAATATTTTATCGTCTAAATTGTATTTTTCACTAGCCAAAAAGGACTTTGCCATATTTTTTTTTTTTAAATATTTCCCTGAATTCCAAATATTACGTTTTGTTCGAAAATAATAAAATTACTTCAAAATGCAGATCTTTTTTCTAGTCTTAGCAATAAAAACCTGTAGATCTAAAGTTTTCGTCTTTCAAACTATAATTTCCTTTTTATTTATCTGGACTTATGATAAAAGATGAAACGCCATCATTTCCAGAAAAAGAACCTACTAAAGAATTTATCGTTCCACCATCATCTTCACATTTTTCTCGTCCAAAATTTTCCGATATCCTATCACTTTGCTGCGAAATCGACTATGAGCGCGATGTCTGGCATGTAATTTGATTTCATTCAATTTGTTCTCCCCACAAACGTGCATTGTACACAAAAGTTCGACATGCGCTCTCACAACCTCTTCTCCAGTCTCACAATTTTTCCATCTTCTCTTCTTTTTTGCCCAGAAATATTCTTGGGTGTGAAAAGCAAATATGATTATGATTTAATTTTTCACCATTGCCACATATAGATAGAACCTTCCATTTCCTGTGGAAAATACTAAGAGTGACTAAATGATGTAGATTCAATTTAATTTGCAACATAATTATGAAATTCAAGGTGCTCAAAATATACTAGCATCTTTCAAATTTTACACACTCTTATTGTTTTTCTCCTACGCAAAAAAATTGATATGAAAAGTCGTAGCAAGAAAATTGACATAATTCCTCTTTCCGTGAATTTTTCATTAAGCTCCGTCATCATCGTATACTAAAGCAATATTATTTTCAAAGTGACTTTGAGAAAGCAATTAACGAGTATGATTTATTTAGAATTAATCAAAATTAAATGTTATAGCTAAGAAAATACGACGTATATTTCCCGAAAGATTATCTTTAGGTTTATGGGAAATCTTTAATTATTTCGGCAAGAACAACATGTGCAAGGGTGATAAAGTAGAAAAGGCTTCGCAAAAATGTCAAAGCTCTTGAGTTCAATGGAATATCCTAAAACTGGCTTCCGGTTTTTTATATAGGACAATGTATAGAATAGTTTTCAAAAATCAAATGATTCTTACTGGATATATCTGCTTAGTTTTTGCAAATCACATTCATGTTTTTAAATTTACTGGATCATACCAGTAATCACACGTATAATAAAATGTTCTAAACATTGTAAAACACACTCTTCATTCACTAATAATTTTTTTTCAGTATTATTAACACTCATAAATATTTAGAGCATTATTTTTGGTAGAACTTAGGAAATGAAACAGGAATTCAAACGCAGAAAAACTGGCTACCGACTGCGTTTTGTTTCGATCTTTGAAACACTGAATCTACGCGCATTCAGGATTGAATTAAAAGCAATTTTACATGCTAGACTTCTAGACTTCTTCAAATTTTTAAAGTAAAATTGCGAGAATTCGTAATGATCTATGATACTGGAAATCCGTCATGTGAACTTCGTATGTTCACAAGTAACCATTTGAGGTTATAAATTCTCTCGAAGGTATCAATTATAGTGCAATTATAGTGCAATTATAGTGCAATTATAGTGCAGCAATTATAGTGGTTCGAGTTTCCTGTTCTCTGAAAAAAAATATATGAGTTTCTCGAAAAAATACCGGATATCCGGATTCCCTGAAAAAATACATAAGATCCCCGGATCCCCTGTGAGTTCTCTGAAAATCGTATAGGTTCCCCGTTAGTCCCTTGAAAATTTTATTGGCTTCCCGGGTTTCTCGTTGGTTTCTCGAATTTCCCTTGAGTTCCCCGTGGATTTCCTGACCAGATTGGCCCGAGTTTCCCGAAATTAGTAACCCCTTGGTACCAGCACACATTTATGTTTGACGTTCACTCTTTTTATGTCTCATCACCAAAGTCGTAAATGTGCAACGGTTTGGAAGTAAATTTACTTTGAATCACTTCTCGTTTGCCACTTCGATAGATCTTCGAAAAGAGCTTCCAAATGACTTTGTAATTTCGAATTGTTGCAAGTGATACTTTGAGTGATTTTATCAATCTTTCAACTCTAACTCCTTTAATGATTAAAAACATGTTTTTAATTAAGCTTTCTTGTTGTTTAATTAATGGAGCTTCTATAAGACTTCTTGATTAGGTAAACTTGTAGGGGTAGGCTTTCAGGCTTCGCACACATTCTGGTTTCGAACACTTTATATTTCTCCCGTATTCCTTTAATGATTCTGACTTATTTTTTAGAAAAAGTGTGATTTAAGACTTTTAAAATATATTGCCACTAGGTCAGATTTATTAAAGGAATATAGGAAAAATATGAAGTGTTCGGAGTCAGAGTGTGTGCGCACTGTGCAGCGTGAAAGCCTAAAAAATATATTTCGATAATTTTTCAAGAGGTCAATTTAAAGTTAAAAAAAAATTAAAATAATTGTTTAAACGTACTTAAAAAAAAGATTTTCATAAAAATTATACCATTTAGAACTGTAATTATTTATTATAGTGTATTATTGTGGTCTCTAAGCAAGCGTAGGAAATGCAACTGATCGGTCTATTGTTCCCATCTTCATTTAGACTTCTTAGAAAATTGAATATAAATTTTTTAGAGGGGGATATATTAATTGATTGACTTTAAATTTTAATATTAAACATCCTATCCATAAGCTTCAAAAGAATAACAGCCCAAAAAAGTAATATTTTTTCTTAAATTTATTTTAAAAATTTTCATCAGGGTATTTAAACGAAAATTAGGGTGGAATCACCAGTTCTCGCCAGTGCCCCACTTCTCGCCACTTACACTGAAATCGCTATTTTTCGCAATTTATGAAATAAATGAGTCGCAATTTTTTTGTATTGTTTCTGCTTCTACGCATAGAATCGAAAAATAATAATTATTCGTTTTGGATTCACGATTTTGATCACTTTTTAGAGCAATATTTTAAGCAAGTGCATCGAATCCAACATCTCTTACCAAATGTACTAAGTGTCGTCAAATTTTCATCAGGCCAAAAATACCTATTTGGGTAAATAATTTGTCTATTGAATATTTAATTGCACTTGTGGAATACATAAAATTTGCATTTAGTCAATTAATATTTCATTTTATATTATTTTTGTATAAAAATGAGGCATGGCGAGAAGTGGTAATATTCTGGAATTGATTTTACCACCTGTCGCCATATCTTTTCAATAGGCGACGCAAACTTCACTTCGTACACTCTCAGTTGTCAAATCTGCATTGTTTACTTTCTGCAAAAGCCCCATAACTTGATTTCTCAAATAAAAGTGAAGAAAAATCATTTAAAGAGAGTAATAATAAAGTGATCACAAGGAAAGAGAAATGGTGAATGTATTCCTTTCATAGCATTGCCTAAAATAACCGAGTGTGGTTCTTTTCAAGTGGGTGGCGAGAAGTGGTTACAAATTTTACAAAACTGGCGAAAAGTGGTAAAAAGTGGCGACGAAATGGTTATTTTTGCATTATTAATAAAAATCAATTTTTTAAGTAGTCCAGCGTTATGTTCTAGGATTATTGTTTTCACGTATCTAGAGCCAATACATCTAAGTAACTTTGTGTCAAATTTGACTTATCTTGTAACAAGGATTCAAAAGTTATGATTAAATGAATTTAATTTTTTCCTAAACATGGCGATAGCCGGTTATTCCACCCTACCTTAATCATTTCAATATTCTATGTAAAGATTCATACGTACTTTGAAAGTTTATTTATTTTTTTATATTTTTAAAAGAGATCAACACTTAAGCGTATACTTCGGGAGAGAAAATTATAAAAAAAAATGCTAAATAGAATACTAATAAATTCACTGGTAAAAATAAAAGGGTCACTGTTTTGACATCTATTTAACTCTGGAATAAACGAACAAAAACAATGAAAAAGTCATCTTTGGTGTTCGCTCAGATGAGAGAAATATGATAGGAGAAATGAATCTACGTTAAAATGTAATCTATCGTGATAAATGTACAAACAAAATTTCAAAAGATTCAAGTGAACCTTTCAAAGTGTTAAATATGATCCATTTTTGTTGAAAAGGGTCAATTTGACCATTTATTTTTTCCAGTGTTGCGGTCCAGACTCTAAATTGGAAGAAATTTAACTAATTTGAACAAAAAAACACTTGTAAAATTGCCTGGAGGGGAATTCTGTAACGAACGATACGACAAAGTCATATGACAAATACAAAATTTCTTTAAGTGGTAAATTCAGAAAAATTAATGGAAAATCAGGTTCATATCGGTTACTAAAAGCCTCATAGAGCTCTTAACAATAGTCATTAATTGCTCACTGGGCTTTAACCCTTTAAGGACGATTGGAACACCGGTGTCCCACAAAGAAAATAATTTTTCCTGACTACCTAAAGTTATTTTTTTCTTATATCTGTACATAATTGTAAAGTAGAAGGTTGAAGGAATCTAGAATATTTTTTGCAAGTCTGTAGCTATTTACTATGTAGTAAATATTTAAGCTCAAAAATGGTGAATTTTTAAATTCTCAAATTCACAATTGATTTTATTTATTTTCTATACTTCCAATTTTTTTTAAGCAAAACCCTTTTGGCAATAAAAACTATAATACTCATACGTAATATTTTTCATTAAAGCAAAAACTATTATGCATTGGTATTGTCAGAAAAATTACTTAAATTCTTGGGCTATTTTTGTCCCTATCGTTCATAGAAGCACAAAATGCACCGAATCAGACTCTATTGGACTTTTCAAGGTTAGATGTAAGACTCATCATTGATTATGTTTCCCAGTTTAATTTTTATTGTTGATTTTCAGTCCGTAAAAAGTGGCTCGTCGTTAAAGGGTTAATGTTACCCTGCTCTCGAATTTACCACGAAAATTTGTCATATGACATTGTCATATTTTCGCCTACTGGTCAAACATAAAATTTCCGACGAGTAGTAATCGTTTTAAGATCCCATCCATATAAGAAAAATGATGCATTAATGTTCCCTGAATGGCCATAATTTCGGTTTAAGCCGGAAGGTTTTTTGACCTCAATGGCAAATTAAAACTCTTTTAAAAAAAAAAAAACAAACTTTTAAAATCCATCATAAAGTAACAACAAAGTGATATATAGTTTGTCATTTGTCGAGAGAAGTAAAGGAATTTTTCAAATACATTTGTAATTTACAGACCAAATAAGAAGTAGTAACTATTAAAGTATAATTTTAAAATTCAATGAAACCTATTACAGAAGCCATTTACCTCATCAGACATTTTTCTTCTGTGTACACACAACATTCTCTATCTGTCTTCCCAACCTTTTTTGTACCACCAGAGACAATATTATTTATGCACTAAAGACCACTACAGCCGGACAGATTACTGCTGCTTGAGAAGAGGTATTTGGAAGAAATAAAAGGGGGTCTCCTCTTCATTGCTTGGGTATTATAACTAAAAATGACTTACCCGATATGGGAACTCGCAGTTTAACTGTCTCAGCATATCGAATCCGGTAGAGCGACAACGCAACTACGTGATGGCACCAGAAGATGTCTTTTGTGTCACAGCTGCAGGTTACTGATGTGATTTTGCATCTGTACCAAATAGGAAAACATCTTACAATGGAAATCGTGTTGCGAATCAATTATTATTAATTGTCGCGACAATCTCTGCAATTTTTAGCAGGGTATCTTGTGCGTGAAGGGGTTTTTTTTCTATGTGAAACGAGAACAAGGAGTTGATGATGATGATCGGTCGAAGGAAAAAAAAAGTAAGAATCTGAATCAATGGCGCTACTGGGTGTAATTGCACAAGAGATTCTCTTCAATGTAGATATTTTGATGTTGGCACAGAATGTGTAAAGAAGTAAGAGGAACTCAGAAAGAGAGGTATAAAAATAAAAACAAGATTGTTGCTGGGTTGTCTCGTGCAATCAGATGGTGGACGAGACTGAAATTTCCAAAGAGTCGCCGAGAGCAAGAAATGGATGAATAATATTGTCTCAATACCAAAAGAGAGAAGAGAAGCCCCATGCTTCAGAGGCAATTTCCAATGAATAGGAAATTAGCCAAGGGGATTTGCTTACCTGTCAAAGCTAACGGAGACTTTGTATTTCTTATTCTCCTCCATGGAATAACTCACGCCACCACCGGCTCCACCTCCGGCACCATTATGGGAACCACCATCCCGATCGACAGGCAAACGAATTGCCTGTTGGTGATGTGGTGGTTGCTGCTGAGGATGACCTATTATGTTACCACTGTTGTGCTGTGAGCCAGTGGTTGATTGACCACCACTAGATCCGTCATTTGTATTCGGTGGGTAAGTCCAGACGGTTCCGCTCAAGTGAAATCCTGGAAGTTGTAAATAATCGTTAATCAACTGTGAAGAATCTCATAAGAAAAAATCTTCAGATCCGCCATGTAATCCAAAAGAGTAATTTTCTGATTATATAAAAAAAATAAATCCTATATTCCAGACATTATTTCGATGCTGCAATCATCCTCATTCGACCCATTATATTTTAAAGAACACAAAAATTTTGAAAAAAGGGATGATCAAGCGGAAAAGACTTCGCAAAATGTTCGAACCCGTAAGGTATTGTCTGGCAATAAATTTTGCATAACAATAAAATCATTTCATACAATTTTTCTACAACTTTTTCTAATTTTTACTAGCTGGGAAATAATTTAGAATTCCCGGCTAGCACAAGGTAAAGTGTTACTAGCACAATAGCATAATTAAAGACACAGTCTATGCTCCTAAATAAATAGCTAATCCCAAGTGCTTAAAATAAGTCCTTAATAAGTACTTATTAAGTCCTTAATTAAGAAGTTGTTTGGGCAAAAGATCTGGTAGCAAAAGAAGAAACTATAATAGGGAATGCAGTGAATAAATGTTAACCATTCGATAAAAAATGAAACATTTTGACATTTCAGAAAAACAACCACATATGGTAAATCGGGTATAGAAAAAAGTGAATATCAACAAAGCTAACAGAGCTGATAGCTATTTTGTCAATTAGAGAAAAGTGTTTGTTTTTCAATTTTTTTTTTTTTGAAAAATAAGAAGTACTATGTGATATTAAAAACACTTTTTCTATAAGCACTAAGTTAAGTACTTAAAAAATGCTGAATCGAAAATCCTTAATTTAGTATTTAGTGAAAGTAATTTTCATGTTCTTAATACAAACTACTTAATTAAGAACTTTAACAAAGGCCTTAATTAAGTGCATAGTGTTAAGGCTGAGTCATGCCATATTTTCGCTATTCGCTACAAAGAACTGACATTTGTCTCATTTTCATAATATTTTTAAATAGTTAAGAACTTACTAAATACTTGATAAGGTACTTAATGTGTTAGGCGGGTTATACAAAAAAAAGCCTCAAAATCTACCATGATATCATAAAAGAAAGATAAATGATGTATCGATTTATCATTGCATTGATAAAAAAAACTCCAAAAACTATTTGAGTAATGAACAACATCTCCTACTTAATGTCTTAAAAATATTTGAAGACGAAAATCAATCCCAAATACATCTCCGAGATTTTTCGCAGAGGTTCGTTTTTTTTATTATTTAAAAATCGGTATTTTAAAATCCATCGCATTATGCTATACAGCCGTGAGTCTTAGGAAATCCCCTTAATGGTTCGTTTCTGAGCTAAAACCTTCCTGCTATCTATCATAATTTGCCTGAGTGAATCTCGCATAAAATGCAAAGTCTGGCAGATTTTCTATTTCATTTCGAAACGACTGTGAAGTTGCAAGGAGTGTTTTGTTAGAAAAAATTATTTAAAAGAAATAATAAGGTTGTCCATTATGTCTGGCACTTGTGATATTGGCAAGAAAGGAAAGATGGAGAATATACCTAACGTTTATACAAAATCCTTCTAGTTGACTATAGTTAGGCAGGTACAGTTAGACAAGGTCAGCAAGAATGGATTTTGATAAAGCTCATTGGTGCACTCAGAAATGGAATTTGATTCTCCAACTAAAAGGAAAATGGAACTCTATTTGCTGAAAATGTTGTTGATATTCGAAGATTCAAACAAAATTTCGAATTTTCAAACTCATAAGGTGGGGAATTATAAAGTTGGCAAAAAGTTACTTAGTGATTACGAACATGAATGGATTTAGGAACAGGAATAGTAAGGTCATTGCTTTGTTTTTTTTGCTCACAACAAAGTGGATTTTAATATTCGAGCACTACGAAATTCGAAAAAGAATTACTTCAGCCACCTTGCGGGCTTATTGAGAAGAAAAAGTGCATGTTTTATGTTTCAAATCGATCTTCGACTTTAACAATCTCAAGCTGTGATTTGGATAAATGGTTTTGATTTCGAAATGGTTATTTCGAACACTTCGAATCGAAATAGCCTAGTTTAAACGGATCTGTAGAGTTTTTTCGTAGATCTAAAGTCAATATCTCTTACCGTTTGCCTTTTAGATCTCACAACGAGAATAGACGAGAGTCATTTATTAAAACATTAGATTCGTGAAAATGATGTCGAAATAAAGCATAATGGGGGGTAGGGGTATAGAAATTTATAGGTAATGAACAAAAACTAAGGGATTTATATTGCTCTTCCTGTAGAGTTCGAGCAATAAAAAGGCGGCCGATGTACCCAAAAAGGGGCGAAACAACAAACGAATTCTCTTGTTCAATCATTTGTAATTTATAAAGATTGAGGTAATTTTCGCGAAAAAAATCCAGCACTCACCTTATTCGAATACATAAAACGCATTAAAATTCAGTCTCTCAAATCTCTGAGAAATCTCACGCACGATTTTCAGATTTAGATTTCAAGAATATATTACACCCATTATACCTGTGGTTCATTTTCTTTTCTTCTTCAACGAATTTTACCCACAATAAACCTTTAATCAATTCACCACCAAAACAAAGCCATACTGTGCACTAAAGTGATTGTACGTCAAATATTTGTGAAGTAATGCCAGAATATATAATGTCTTGAAAATGCATTTTCTTTTGCATCTCTTGCCGCGGTTGGTCTCTCCCATGGAACCTTCCTTCTCAAAAATAATTTCTGTTCTCATGCAAGGTAGATATTTAAAAGTGAATTGGTTTGCAATGTTGTGAAGTTATACAATTTTCTTCGTTTCTTTCTCTCACATTCTTTTTTTCATTTTTTTTTTACTTTTTCTCAAAAGCAACACCAATTTTTGAAATTATTGAAACAGAAAGTAATTCTACAATTTTTTTTTTCATTCTCTTAATGAGATTATATTGCTGCAAATCTGCATTCTCATTTCTATATTTCAGCCAAGTGCTGCATTTATTACTGGGTATAATTAAAAATGGAATTGCAATTTAGGTGTGACTGGAAATGAAGTGAAAAAGAAATCATTTTGGCTTAACCAATATTTTAGCATATTCGCATACACTGAGAAAAATTCAAGCATGCTTAAAAAAACGGTAATATTTTACGGAAAACGCAATGTATTTTTAGAAAAAGAGACTGAAAACAAAATATATTTAAACCAGATTTTCGTTTTGATCAGGGGCCCATCAAGCCTAATAAAAAGTGAAGATATTTTTCACTTTTCCTTGTAAAAATTTTGCAGGTATTGCACCGCGACTTAAACAAATTTGTTCGTAGTTATTGTATTATTTCGGCGAACATTATGAAATATGTATTTTTAGATAGCTTTTAATGCACGATTTCGAAATATATCAGACTGATAAGTCAATTCTCTTTAGGAAAAAACTTGCCAATAGTCTTCAGTGCCTCTATGCAAAAACGTATGGAAAAATGAAATGTCGAGAGGCCCCTGGTTTTGATTATATAATGAATATTAAAAAAATGATTTAATTTAATCGCAAAATAAGAATGTTTTCTTAGATTCGTCGAAAAGTTATTTAATTTAAAAACATACCTTTAAAAAAAAACTTCGAAAGGTCTCTGTTACTTTAAGTATATCTTTTCGGACTTACGTAAAAAGTGATTTACACCAGATTTTCTCTTATGAAGAGTAATCCACAGATAATTACCTTACAATAAAATGTGGTCAGAACACCATCCATAAGTCATAGTTTTAAATTTATATATAAAAAAAATAGAAAAAACTACGGTTATATTCTCTGTACAATTTTTATGAATACTTCTTAACAAGAAAAATTATTTATCGGCGTATAAAAATAAATCAACAAAGAATTGATATAAAAGTTCGTGACGCAATCCGAATCGTGTTCAAAATAACCAAAAACATCTTATAATTGGAAGGATCATTAAGCATTTCACATAATGCTACATAAAAATACAAAAACAAGAAATAAATTAAAGTTGGAATTTAAAAAGAAATATCGAAATAAAATTGAAAAATTTCTGTGAGTTTCTTTTACATCGTTTTTATGATTTCAAGTAATGACAGTACCTTAATTCACAAAGTTACCTGTCTTTGCAATTTCATTAAAAAATCTAATATATTTAATTATTTAGTCGACTTTAATTAATTTCAAAGCTTTTTTAAATTAATAAGTGTTCCTATGCAAAAATGACATTTTGTTAAAGAATGAAAATTTTGTTTTATTTATTAACATTTCATTGTATTGTTCTTATTACAATTCACAATCTCTCATATTCAACCCATTATACAATGCGACCATTGCCGTCTTAGCGTAAGTGGCCAACCTCCAGGGTGAAAACGCTCGAAAACCTCTTTACATACCGTATATATTGACAGGTTTTTATACTTTGACAATTTTTACTTTTTATTGTGAGTTTGTCCACGAGTGTTTGACTGACAAGAGTCACAGCCAAGCTGGCAAAGTTTTACACTTTACAGCAATGAAAAGAATGAAGAACATGTTCCGGAAGGAGATTGTTTAACTTATTCTCGTCAAATTAGTCCAGTTAATAATTTTAAAATTGTAAAAGAAATGCGTCCTAAATTTCAATTTATATAACTTCATGTAATTTTACTGTAGATCTACTTAGAAACTAACAAAATATCAATCCATTTTGGATTCATATTTTGGACAATTTTGGAGAGCGAAGTGTGGGACAGTTTCACACATTTGGACGTTCTTTTCAAAACTCTTCCGCTAAACAAATATCAACCGTATTCAAACTAACTATATTCCATTTCTATTAGGTTGTCTATTATTTTCTATTAGAATGTCTTTTAAAACTTTACATTTTCTAAAGAATACAAGTCTACAAGCAAAACTTAAGGATACCTTTTAAATTTGAGTTATAGGATTTATATTCTTATGGCTCCGGCACACCTTTTAGATCAGGAAAATTTCATGAAATCGACATTCGAAATTTGAATTTCTTTCTTTCTCACATGTTTTGCTTATATCTATCTCATTTTTTCGCAATCTTCTTCTTCCTTTAAACATCACAACAAATTCAATTTGGTTCAATCGAATTTGGAGAGCAAAGAATGAGACAGACACATGAAAAACGTGTGTGAAAGAAGGAGATGT
Organism: Phlebotomus papatasi; assembly: GCF_024763615.1. Classification (NCBI taxonomy): domain Eukaryota; kingdom Metazoa; phylum Arthropoda; class Insecta; order Diptera; family Psychodidae; genus Phlebotomus; species Phlebotomus papatasi. The sequence continues at coordinate 95,551,227 of NC_077222.1, read as the reverse complement.
GAATTTTGATTTCATGAAATTTTACCGATCCAAAAGTTGTGCGGGAGCCATAACAATCTGTTGAACTAATTTTAACGGAAAAAGTTTGTTTGGCGAATTATCAAATTTGATTTATAACTCCTGCACACCTTTTAGATCAAGAAAATTTTATGAAGTCGAAATTCGAATCCTCTTCTTTTCTTCACGCATTGCATATGTCAATCTCATTCTTTCGCACTCTTTTTCTTCTTTTAAATATCACAATAAAATCAATTTAGCTCAAATGAATTTGGAGTGCGAAAAAAATGAGATGGTCAAATACAAAGCGCGTGAGAAAGAAAGGAATTCGAATTTCGACTTCATGAAATTTTTCTCATCTAAAAGGTGTGTCGGAGCCATTATGACTCCTGCACACCTTTTAGATCAGGAAAATGTCATAAAGTCAAAATTCACATCCTTCACATTCCCTGATATTCTACTCTTTCGCACTCTTCTTCTTTTGAGTATCACACCAAATAAAATTTAGTTCAGTCCAAAGTTTGTGTTTGACGGAAATTTTGATATAATGAAATTTTACCGATCTAAAAGGTGCGCCCAAGGAATTATGGCTCCGGCACATCTTTCAGATTAGGAATATTTCATGAAATCGACTTTTGCATAATTTTCTTTCTCGAAAATTTTGCCTTCGTTTATCCCACTCTTTCGTAGTCTTCTTCTTCTTCTTCTTTTGAACGTCACACCAAATTAGATTTAGTTCGGTCCATATTTTGAGACCGAAAGAATAGGATAAACTTATGCAAATCTTTTGAGAAAGAAAGGAGCGCGAATTTTGACTTCATAAAATTATACAAAGCCAAAAGGTGTGGTGAAGGCATTAGGAAATATTTTCTTTTTAAGAGAATTTAGAGAATTATTTTATTGACAGCGTAATAAGATCATTTCAAAATTTTGGATCCTTAAGTCAACTAATTTGCTGTAGGGTGCTTTCTTGAATCTATTAAAAAATTCATAAAAGAATTAAGATAAATCATAACTTGATTAAAGAAATAGGGGAAGGCTTCCAGGCTTCGCACACTCCGCCTGTTTTCCCCATATTCGTTTTGTGAATCTGACCTTTTCATTAAAGAAATATGCGAAAAATATGAAGTGTTCCAAGCCTTGAGTATGTGCGAAGCCTGAAAACATTCCCCTACATATTCTTGGAATTTTGAATATAACCTTAATATATGGGTTTTGACCTCTCTTTCTTGCAGTGTGCACAGCAGTGGCAAATATTGAATACTTAATCATTTAGAAGCTTTTAGGTCATTTCATCCTAACAAAATAGATTTGGAATAATAATAATCTGCATGAGTAGCCAAAATCAAATTTCCCCAAAATTATTGAATGAAAATTGTGTAAAATTCATTTTGTTTATATAATGTGTACACACCTCAATTGTTTACTAGTGAAATTCCATTGTGATTCGAATGTATCTCTGTGGGTGTATATACCTATTTAAATTTACAATTAAACGTATAATCATTTCACTTTTAATAACATCAATCCAAACAGCAACAAATGGAATAAACTTCCTCTAAATAGAAACAATTACAAAACATAAGAGCATGCCGTCATCGTATTGCACAAAATACCCCACATTATATTCTCACTTTAGCATCATTCACATGGGTTTATTTTCATACATAGATTCGTCATGTACACATTTTACTCAGGTAAATATCTCCCTTTTATGTATATATATATAGTAATGAGAGTTCATCTGAGTAACAGTGTATTTCATGAATTATGAAACATTGAAAACCATTGAAGTTCGGTACACTTGAATTATTCTAACATAAAGTTTTTGCATCTCTATCTCACTTCTCCTGTCCCAATCTTATCACTCCTCATTCTCCTAGCCGCAATTTACATTATTACACCTTCCAGCCATAAGAAATGTATATAATATTAAACATGATAGGGTCTTTGATCCCATTTACCTTGATGACTTTTCTCTCTACACATCTAAAAAAAAGAAAAAAAAAATATTCCGCGTCTTGAAGAAATTTAAATCAAAAAATCTTTTTTCTTGTGATTCGAGGGATGAGATGAATGATTAAAATTCAATTTAAATATCACCCTGTGCTCTCATTGTTTGCTATATTGTGAGTTTCTGTTTATGAATCGAATGCCGTCCTTGAAAACATTTATATACTTTCTTGTGCCGTTTAGACACCCGACAACAACAACAAACAGCATACCAGCCGAGTTGAGTACACCGTGCCATTGTACATAGAATGCGAAAATATATACCGATATATACAATACAGAAAATGTACATAAGTTCCGTCGTCATCAGTTATATAAAATGTGTGGTGTGTATATAGAAATCATATGTTTTCTTTCATTTATAAACTCACAGAAACTTGTTTATAGTATTTAATACCAAACACGAATATATTGTGAGACAATTTGCCGTGTTATTTGTTGGATTAGGTGGTTGGCGATGGTAATAATATAAGCATTATACAGTCAACATACTCAACCTCGCATATATACACCATTTTCCTTATCAATTTGCAATTAATGCACTTATGCCATATGCCATTGGGCGATATTATATTAGTTTTGAAAATCTATTCATCCATTACACAAAATCCATTCATTCCCATTATTAGTCCCAAATGAAAAGACCTATGCGTGGAATATTGCCTGCCACTTTTCTATACATGCCATCAACATTACTGAAAAATGAATAGACTTTTACAGTTTTCCACCTTTGTAACATACGAACCATACCAAAGAGAACCTTAGCTCGTGTCAACAATATCATGTCATATATCTCTGTGAGACACACCAATAAGATAAGCAGCGAAAGTCTCGAAACATTTACAGATTCTCATCATGCCAAAGAAATACCGTCACCCCACGAAACTGTTACTTCAAGTGCATTTGAAATTCAGATTTTGTCTATACATTTTTTATATTATAAACAAAATATTTTTCATGAAATGCCCGTCTGTAGAAATGGAATTTCTCAATCGCAAATGGTTATGGTCAGATGGGAGTGTTATATACGGTGTTGGAATTGTTGTTTATAAAATACAAGCTTTTTGAGAAATTTTTAACCCGAAAACGTCAATTGTAGGTCAGTTGATTCACAACATGTAATGCAAGTTTATTATGTTCGGTTTACATTTAAAAAAAAACGGTAGGGAATTGAATTTGATAAATAATAAAAATGTTTTAAACATTTAAGTAAGATCCTTATTAATCTAACCTACTAGTTTATCATACCATAACTAGTCCTTAAAACACCTTCGAGCCACAGAGATTAAATGTTGAGACGGTTGAGACCATTGGGATCATTGAGGAAGTTATTAAGACGGCAGTGAACACGGTCAAGTAGAATATGGTCAAGTTCAGGATTTTCAATCGTTTAATTCATCCTACTTTAACTCAAATAGTTCAAAATCTTCCGATTCGAGAAACATCCTTTAAATATTCCGACAAAATTCCAATAAGTATTCTATTAAATGTCTCTTAAGCGGTCTTCAGACTAGAGGTTTAGCCCAGTTCCCGAAGGTCTCAAAATGCTCAATAACGAGCTATTTACATTGATTTTTGAGAAACTACTAGGTCATTTATCTTTAATAATTTAATCCTAAATTAAATTTTTCCAAAGGTCGAGATTCATAAGAAATTAGAGCAGTTAAGCCATATGGCTAAGCCTTAGGTCTGAAACGCGTATTATAGACATCTAGGTTAGCCTTGAGATGGCTTACTAAAATTATGTAACACGTGTTTCAGACTGGAAGTTTAGATCAGTTTCCGAAAGTCTAGAAATCCCAAAATAACAAGAAATTTTAGTGGGTGTGTATTTTTTTTCAAAATCTATTAGATCATTTTCCCTAAAATCTTGCCAGATAAAGAAATTAAAAAAAAAAGTTAAGCCATATGGCGAAGACGGGTCCCGGTCAAAATCCCGAAATCCAAACTCCCAAAACCAAGATCCCGAACGCCAAAATCTCGAAAGCCAAAATCCCGAATGGGCCGAAATCCCGAAAGCCAAAATCCTGAATTCTTAAAAGTGTCATAGCTAGTTCCACTATTAGACCCGCGCTTACTGGAGGCAAAGGGAAATCTTCTGTCTTGGGAAATTATTCTAAACATTTTCCTCCATATAATTTCATCTCTATATCAGGATTTTGAACATTCGGGACTTTGGCTTTCGGAATTTTGGCTGCCACCGGGCGAAGACTTATCCCTGAACTGCAAGTGATGTTCGCCGATTAATTGTTTAACGAAACATTTATAGTCTTTCTATTTAGCTGTGATTCTTATATAATCACAATCACTATAACTGCTAGAATTCTACGAAAGAGCAGTTTCCACAATTCAATTTTCAACTTCTCACCATCCTGGCTTTCAAAAGGTCAGAGATACTAACTTTTGGTCTTCGGTGACTCTCCACACAAATCAAGATTCTCTAGCGAACTAACTTATCCAAATACCCCCACCCGTTCCATCCTTCCAAAAACATGTTTTTTTTTCTTTGACTTGTCTCAAAAATGGCCTAGGCAATTTCGATCATATTCGGATATGTTTTGGAGATAGTCCAGCTGAACATTTCGTCTTTCAACACCTATCACCGGAAAAATCGCTATCTTGAATTATTCAAGGTCGAAGTTCAACCAACCTGGAGGGCCTATTTTTTAACTAACCTAACTGCATTGCTCATAATCAAATTATCGTGATACAATTTAGCTGCACACACAGATTAAACAGCTAAATTACATTATAATATGACTCAGTTCAACTTAAATATAGGAGAAATATACCAATTTCAAAGGTGCCCCACTTCCCCCTATTTATTTAGATTTTTTTATCGTTTCTTTAAGTATCAATTCAGTTTATTTTAGATATAATGTGAAAATAATTTATAGCCCTATAAAATCTTAAAGTATTCGGACTTTTTCTAATTAGCATTAATTGCTTGATAAACACACGCTTCAAGAAGACTTATTAGAAGTGGCAATAAAGGGTTAATAAAGTATTCTAAAAGCATGTTAAACCATTTTAATATCTATCATTTAGATTGGAGAAAAAAATCACTTTAACCTGAAAACTTTAACATATACGAACGTAAATCCGTGAAATTTCTAATTTTTTATCCAGGCCCCACTGAATCCATCTGCAATTTTCAAGCAATCCAAATCGATTTCAGGAAGAATTCTACATCATTTGCTCCACATTACATTTCCCATTATAAACGACATGGGTCATAATCAATTTATTTCACTGAAACTTTTTTTTTATTTAAATTTTATCCCATTCATCCATCCATAAACATCTAATTACAAGACATCAGCTCCGACATACAAAATGGACCGGTCTAACCAGAACTTACGGAATATATCCATGGGGGCTATCTAGAATGGCCATCCGAGATGTATAAAGAATTTGAGTATAGCTTGTGTAAACGACCAAGAGAATTGCTTCCTAGCTAGAGAGACGCATTCTCTATGGGCGTATATTATAGAGAAAACTCTTGCAAATTGCTTATTGGTTTTCCTCGTCACATCATGATCAAACTTTTGTTTGTTTTTAATTTTCCATTCCAAACACATCCAATGCAAAAATCCACACAAGCCCAGCCTCACAAAAATTTTCTTTCCCAATGTCTCTACATATATAGAGGAACAGTGCCGGAATATGTCTCGTACATATCAGACCAAGAGGGGTAGTTAACCCTCAGCCACCTTGCAGGTTCACAAGGCACACCAATACGGGGATACAATTTGCCGAGGTGTACACATGCTCCCTATATTTTCCCAAATGGGCGGCGATGCTTCGTCCGCACAAAATAATAAATTTAGAACCGCACCCTAGCCTTTTAATGTACCATGACGTTTACGTACTCATGTCGTCGCCACCGCCGCCAATGTTGCCTCTTCGTCTCTTATGCTTGTAGTTGTGCTCGGGGAGATTTCAAATTGAATTAGTTCCGAAATGTAAAATCGATACAAAAGCGACCCGTATGCTGAGCACGCGGGACTTTTCGCTGATGCCTGCCTTTTCTATATATCTATCAAAAGCAACCTCCTCTATGTCAAGAGACACCGACAGTGTTGCAATTTTGCCCCAGCAAAAGGATAAACTCATCTATCTTTCACTCTGAAACTACAGTCTACAACCGGTACAACCCCATAATGAGTTCTCAACAATTTTACCAGTCTCTGTTTATTTATTTTTTATGAAAGTATTCTTTGGCTTATGGTAGATATTACCATCTTAACAACCTATTGTTCTTTTCACGAAAGCTATTTTTTTTCTGATTTTAAAAAGATCACTCTTTTAGCATATTGTTCAGAAAAGATATTTTAAGAGATAATTGCTATATCAATTTACTAAGGAATAATTTTCTAAGATAAGTCTAGTTCATAGAAATTAGACTACCCTGCTTCAAGTACATTATTTGCAGGATGTCGTTGAAATCTTAATAAAAATACAATTTTTACATTTCTCAAATATAACAAGGTTTGTTACACTGCTACTTGAGCTCCTCTCAACATTGGAATAGCTTCTCATATTATATGTTGTATAGAAATACATGTCGACAGAAAAATAATTGGTTCAAATTTCAACAAGAGTTTTCGACTGAGTGCATTCTCATGTTTATAACGAAAATCCCATTGCGAACTCATAAATTGTATTACATTCTCAAGTGTGTGAATATGATTTTTTTTCTCCATATATGCCCACCAGGTTATTATTTCAAACTCCTCGGTCATATGTTATTTAAGGGTTCGTCTGGAGTGCCTTTAAATAGTGCTACAAAGATGTAATGCAATGTTATTATATAAGATTTTTATATTTGAAGATAAAATTCACACGGTTTTTATTTAATACATCATCGATTTCAAATTTATTTTCTTCCATTGTAATCGTATTTTAAATTAACGAAAATACTAAGTCTTTTAAAAGCTCTTTTAACTTGAATTGTGCAGTGTATGAGGCTAAACTGAGAATTATGATTTAATTTTAAAAAAATTTTACTCTGGAAGTTGATCACCAACACCTTATTGACTAATTTCTCTAAATACTTTATCAGGAGTTTTGAAAAACATAACTTAGGGGAATCGCCAACAATGACGAAAACCCCTTAATAAAATGAAATGAAAAACATAACTTAGGATTAAATATTAAAGATAAATAATCCATTACATTTTGGAACAAAAATACAAAAAAAATCAGTCTAAATCCCGTATAAGACAGCGGTGGCCGCAATTACTCGACATAGATATCTGTAAAACCTTGTGTCAGTTAAATTTGTTTTCAAGACATCTGGTTAAAAAGCAGTTGTGTTATAAATAAATTTAATTTGAAATTGAAAAAGTATGGGGAAATAGGGCACCTTTGAATGTGGGGCCCTTTTGAAAATGGGGTTTTCTCCTATTTTTAAATGGAACTGGACCATTTTGTTTCTCAAACCAAAAAGAGCTTCTTAAAATTGAGTCCTATTTCAAACATGCCCCACTTCCCTCTACTCTGAAAAAAAAAGACTTGTGAAGCAAACAAAAAAAGTATTTAAAGTTATTCATATTTAAATTAATTGAAGGATGAAATAATTTTTAAAAATTCTTTTGAAGAGCTTTTCAAATTGTCGTAATGTACTGTAGAACCCCGCTATAGGCCATCGCTCTATAGTCCACAATTTATCGACCGTTGATTTCAAAACACTGATTTTAAGTTAGGTTATGTTTTTTAGTACGCGACATGCAATGTTGTCATATAATTATTTTAATATTTTTGACCAACTTTATTGAGTAGTTGTGGTAATTATGATCCATAATGAAGAGAGCGAGGACAAGTACCACAATCGCAAAAGAAAGTGGAAGCCGTTGAGCAATTTCAATACTAAAAGTCGTTGATAATTTTAAAAAATTACATGGACTATAGTGCGACCCAAGTGTCAAATCTGGAACCAAATATGGCCTATAGCGAGGCTCTACTGTAACTTGAAGAAAATACGATGTTAAAATACGATACTAAATTTAAGAATATTATAAGACTCCGGGAACTTAAATTGGACGTGAATCCCTGAGGCGTTTAAATTCTGAAACTGTTTGCCAATGAAATGGGCTAGAATCCATATCTGCTTGACGCTAAGAGATCGGGAGTTTAATTCAGCATTAGCTTAAGAATTGCAAATTACAATTAAAACTAAATGATCAACGATTTAGAATTAGGGCATTGGCATTCATTGGATGGGATTTGAAATTAAATTCCCGGGTATTTCTGTTTAAGAATTTTCCATTTTTCTTTGTGTTCCGCCATACGTGGGAGTAGTCGATAACGATAGAGCGGATGAGCAGCTATATTGATTTGACGTTTCTGTCCGCCATTTTGAATAACTGTCAAAACTTAAAGCTCGTACGATTAGACTGAAATTTTAGTATGTAGTAGCTGATGTCAAGCTCAAGGTTCCGGTCTAGGTCAAAAAATTACCTAGATGCAGAGGCTCAAACTTTCAAATTTTGAAAAGAATATATTTCTGTGGGCTCTTGAATATCTGTAAAAGTATATTTCATAGAAACTATTGAAGAATACTGCATAAATTTTATTTCTGAATATCAGCACATTTTTCCAATCGTGAACTAGATCTTATTTAAAGATTCCATAAAGAATTTCCTCTACAGAAAGCAGACTATTTGTATGGTTATTTTTCTTACAAATTCATTAAATGATTACGATTTACAAGGTTCTTAAAAATAATATTAAAAAAAAGTTATTAAAACCTTATTGTTCAAAGAATCAATTTGTGAAGAATATCTCGAAACCGTAAATCAATCTCTATAACCGTGTAGGCTGTAAATCATAAACACATTTTTTTAAAATGCAAATTCTTATTTTTTTTAATAAATCTTAGGGTGTAAATACGACTCCCTCAATGAGTAATGTGTCAAAGTGGTAAGTGGTTTCTTATTTGTACCCCTCAAAGATTTTGTTGTGTGATTAAATCTCTTTTGAGTATATTACAATTATCGGGAATGATCGTGATATACTGCTGTCTCTTGAGAATTTTTGCAATAAAAAGTATAATTTTTTCAGTACTAACGCTAAGTAAATACATAAGAAAAACATAAATTATAGTTTCAACTTGCATTGATACTAGTTATTTTGCTAATTTGCATTTCATACAAGAGAGGGTTACTTTTCTAGATTGATAGCGAACCAAAGTAGGATTTTAATATATTCCCCTATATATTTAACTGGGTAGATTTTCCTATATTTCCAATGATAACACATGAAGCAAATGTTTGTATACGGTATTAACATATATCAGATGGTGGCAATAGCACAGGGGGGTTTTCATTTCCCTCATGCATAATTTCATACACTTTACCATTCTGTAAAGCTCCCATTTGAAACCCCTACTGGATAGTAAAATCTACCCCTGTTTGCAATTTTCTACTTTTATGATCTCTCTTTCTCATTCTCATACTGTATACTCTTAATTTAGTCCTTTTCATTTTGAAAATTCCTTTGCTTTTTGTCCTGATTAACTCAATAGTTTATCCTAAACCATTCTCTCCAACATTCATTTTCCCCTTTAAGAATTAATCCCCAACAATACGCGCGCATAAGTATTAGGGACTCTCTCTTGTGTATTACAAAACTTCATCAGGCATTCTTCCTCTTGAAAATGTGTATGAGTGTAATATCTAGTCTCTTATATACTTCCTTGCCAATAAATTCAATCCCATATTCCGAAATAACCATATAGCAATTCTTCTGGTACAAAGTACAAGGAGAGTATAGTACTACTTCCCAAAGTAATATCTTGGTGTCTCTCTCCCTTTTCACCCACATTATTGTTGAATACGTATGAAAGTACTATAATCGTGCGCTTATGTCGTATACCTTCTATGCAATGTATAAATGCTCGAAGGGATGCTATGTATGATGACGATGTATAAATTTTTATGGCAGTTGTGCGAGAGATGTGCATGAAAACTTTAACACTCTCTGGACATAAAATAAATGAAAAATCAATGCGAAAGAACCGCACAGCATAAAGTTTCACCCCCCACATACATATACTAACACCTCTCTCTCTCTTTTAAGCTTCCCCATAGAGACATTCAATGCCTACAAATATTTATAGGAATATTCTTCTATATCTATGCTGCAAATTAATTTACACTGATGGACAAAAAAAACTATGTTGTATATTACACCAATATTTCAATTGTTACCATATATAACTACATGTAGGTATACTAAAACAAAAGTCACCTTAATTGACTTAACAATAAAACATCCTCATTCTTCTCTCTCAACTGTAAAATCACATCAAGATGCGAAGATTAAATTTAGCAGAATGGAAAGTAATTGTTTGTCTACATAAGGGAGAAAATAAAATTAGTTAAACATAACGACAAATTGCTTATCTCTTCCCCTTTTATTCATTCACTATACCATCTCTCACTCACACTTTCTGGATTTTAGCATGGAGATCCAATTTAACAAAATTATACTATTTTTGCGTTCTGCTTTTTAACCGCATGCGCAGTCTAATCCCCAACGTTCAATACGTGGTTTTTGTGTGTTTAAATTTAATTTCAAATTATACTTTTTGACGATCTTAGCGCATGCCCATGGCTTGATGAAATTCTATTCCATCCACTAACATACCATCGCATACAGTCAATTGATGCTGCTATTCAATATATCGTCTCACGGAAAATTTTCCAAGACATTTTTCCATTTTCACCTTATGTGGTTGGTAACCCTTATACAAAAATTCTATCTGAATTAAATTATCCATATATTCTTTTCATTTCAAAATCCCAAGAGTTTTGCGTTTGAAAGGATAAAAATTATTTATTATGGCGAATTAACCACTTTTCGCCCACTTTCTGCAAAATGTGAACTTCATTTTATAAGTTCTGAATAAAAATACTTATAAAACATTGATATCAAAATGATAGTGATTTTTTCTAGCTTTTTAATAACGCGTTTTATGTGCACATACGAAGTTTTCCATTTTATCATAAATTTTACCCACTTTACCGCCATATCAGTAACCACTATTCGCCACTTGTTGAGTATGCAATAGGCTATGTACAAGAGCACTCAATTAATGATGCAAGTATTTCGGGTTCAAGCTCTTATGCTCTAAACAGACTTGCGGTTTAAATCGAGAGACAGCTTAGTGGTAAACTGATGAGAATATAATCTAAATAATTATTTTGCAAGTCGTCTCTCAGCTTAAATCCATTTTGAAGATGGAACGTGCTTTTAAAAAAAAGCTCCATACAAACAAATTAAGTTATTGACCCGTTCTCAAACATGAGGCTTAATCCTTTATGGTGTCTACACACACTAGAAGAAATTTCCATCAAAAATTTACTTTGAAAAAACATTTTGTTAATTACTCGTAATATGTACACGTCTTCAAGGACCAAAGAGTCAAAAAATGAGGCTCAGAAAAAATCACTTTTCTGACTTCTTAGTTAGAGCAAAACATAACTTTAGAAGGCCAGAAAAAAAATGTGGCACCGGTGTTCCTATCGTCTTTAGAGGGTTAACAGTTACTGAATTTAATTTTTTTCAAAAAATATTTATTTATATAGTGTAACAGCCTAAGTAAAGATTTTGCTACCCAGGAGTCAGATCAGAGATGAGAATCAAAGAAAATATTATCAAAATAAACGCAATGTCGAACTTTCTGTACGTAACTTGATGTTGTACGGATGTTGTACATTGTACAGCATTATTTTTTACCACTCATTACAAACCTTAGAAAAATTGTAACTTTCGGGACAAATAGCAAAAAGTATAAGTGTGTAGTAACTATTAAAAATCTAAGAAATTATTTAAAAGGGAAAATATAAGCTTCTTGTAGCTCAAATTTCACAAATATTTAAAAATTACTTGTACAAATCTTCTAAAATAGTAGAACAATTAAGACACCAAACTCATTTCCTAGATCCAAACAAAAAATCTACAGTTTTGTAGTCTTGATAAAGCAAAATTTGCTAAAAGTGGCACAAAAGTGGGAAAATCCTTCTAAAAAGCGATTGTTTAAACGGATTTCAAATCAGACTAGAGGTTTAGCCAAGTTCGAAAGTGGTTCAAAATTCTAAACAACAAGCTATTTTAACGGTTTTAAATTAAATCGGATGAATCATTTGCAGTAAATTTGAAGTAAAAATGTTCTTATATTTAATTAAAATGAAAAAAAATACTTAATTAATAATACTAATCAATCATATAGAATTATTGCTTTAAAAAAAGGGAAAATTGCAACATTCGAAGGCAGGGTATATTTTTTCTTATACGGATTTCAAACTAACGGTTTAGGCCAGTTCTCGAAGGAGTCTAAATCTTAAATAATAATCAATTTTAGTGACTTTTCAAGATCAAGC